>NC_048219.1:124085679-124158851 GCF_002007445.2 Ailuropoda melanoleuca | reverse complement strand
ACAGACCGCGGACCCGCACGCCAGATATCGGAAGATAAACGGAAGGGGGAGGGAGCCGCCCGTTTAGGTGCACGGAAGCTGTAGCCACCTGCACGGGGGAGCAGGCAGACTCGTGGACCGGCACCCACGAGAGAGCAGACTGAGACCAGGAGACTGAGACCATGAGCTGGGGAACACGCGCCACCAGACTGAAACGGAACTCCGGTGTGCTCACTGGATCCAGACCCGGAGCTCCGGAGCGTGGGGGCGGCTGGCGGNGAAACACAAAGGACAGAGACGTGCCGGCCCTGGAAGTGAGGGCTGGGACGCCGGGTGTGGGGCGCACAGCCCGGGATGCTGCAGGGTTGAGCAGCACCAACAGAAACAGAGTTAAAGTGGCCAGAACATCAGTGGAAAACGGTCTGGAATCCCTCTGTTCTATANGATGCTGCAGGGTTGAGCAGCACCAACAGAAACAGAGTTAAAGTGGCCAGAACATCAGTGGAGAACGGTCTGGAATCCCTCTGTTCTATGACAGAGGCTGAGATTTGGCCACTACTGCTCTGACTCTCAGAAGAGACACAGCAAACCGCCAGGGAAAGCCGCCAGAGAACAAAAGCCTGGAAATACCGGCTCACAGGGTGCCCATCTCCATCCCCCCTCTCAGGGGACATGGAGACTCTANCCTGCTTCTTCCTCTCCCACTCCTCTGCTTGGGTTCCCTTTCTTGCTGACTGTCTCTCTCTCTCTCAAATAAATAAATAAACTCTTTAAGGAAGAAGCCCACATCCCTAAGATCTCTATAAAACAAGGGCGCACGGCCTGGGTCCCAGTCAACACTTGGGCTCTGGACAACCCTGCAATCTCTCTTCATCAGAATGACGAGAAGGAGAAGTCCCCCCCAGCAAAGAAAAGACAATGAGTCTGTGGCCTCTGCCACAGAAGTAATGGATATGGATATAACCAAATTATCAGAAATAGAATTCAGAGTAACAATGGTCAAGATGAAGTGTAGACTTGAAAAAAGTATTAACGAAATGTTAATGAGAATATGGAATCTCTAAGGGTGGAAATGAGAGCCAAANATTGTTGGAGAGGATGTGGAGAAAGGGGATCCCTCCTACATTGTTGGTGGGAATGCAAGTTGGTACAGCCACTCTGGAAAACAGTGTGGAGGTCCCTTAAAAAGTTAAAAATTGAACTACCCTATGACCCAGCCATTGCACTACTGGGTGTTTACCCCAAAGATACAGACGTAGTAAAGAGAAGGGCCATATGCACCCCAATGTTCATAGCTGCATTGTCCACAATAGCCAAATCATGGAAGGAGCCGAGATGCCCTTCAACAGATGACTGGATTAAGAAGCTGTGGTCCATATATACAATGGAATATTACTCAGCTATCAGAAAGAACGAATTCTCAACATTTGCTGCAACATGGACGGCACTGGAGGAGATAATGCTAAGTGAAATAAGTCAAGCAGAGAAAGACAATTATCATATGATTTCTCTCATCTATGGAACATAAGAACTAGGATGATCGGTAGGGGAAGAAAGGGATAAAGAAAGGGGGGATAATCAGAAGAGGGAATGAAGCATGAGAGACTGTGGACTATGAGAAACAAACTGAGGGCTTCAGAGGGGAGGAGGGTGGGGGAGTGGGATAGACTGGTGTTGGGTAGTAAGGAGGGCACGTATTGCATGGTGCAGTGGGTGTTATGCGCAACTAATGAATCATCGAACTTTACATCAGAAACCAGGGAGGTACAGTATGGTGACTAACATAATATAATAAAAAAACATTAAAAAAAAAAAAAACCCAGGGATGTACTGTATAGTGACTAACATAATAAAATAAAAAAAGAAAAAGAAAAAAGAGAATCTTGAAAGCAGTAAGAGAGAAGCAAAGCATTACATACGAGGGATCCCCATGGTTAGGTGCAGATTTCTCATTAGAAATACTGGAGGTCAGAAGGTAGTGCTTGGATATTCAAAGTGCTCACACACACACACACCCATGTCAGCCAAGAATCCTATCCAGCAAAACTGTCCTTCAAAAATCAGGGTAAAATCAAGACATTCCCAGACCAACAAAAGCTAAGACAGTATGTGACCACTAGACCATTCCAGCAAGCACCACTCAACGGAGTCCTTCAGGTGCAAGAGGAGGATACTGTAACTCGAAACTACACAGGGAAATAAAGATCTCAAGAACAGTAAGTACATAGGCAATTATAAAAGCAAATATTATTGTCACACGATTTGTAACTGCATTTTTTGTTCTCTACATGACTTAACAGACTAATACATAAAACCTAGTATTGTAAAAAAAAAAAAGAAACATATCAGTCATTTGTAATGTATAGACTTTATCAAGATCATAATTCAAATAAACTATAAATAAAATGTGACATTTGTGAGATAATGTAAACAATAGATAATTTAAGTATTCCTAATGATGTCTGACAATTGTATAGGATTTATGATTATAGAAAGAGTCCTTATCTTCTAGAGATGCATACCGAAATATGTAAAAGAAATGAATGAAAGAGTTAAGAGCTGGGAATATAAATAAAATAAGATTGGCATGAGTTTGTAATTGTTGAATCTGGGCAGCTTTTTTAAGTCCTTAAACTTTTCATAATAAAAAAACATAATTGTAAGGAGATACAGAAATGCACACAAAAAATAACATGTTTCTTGAGCTCATTTTATCTACCTCTAATAATCACACCACAATTTCAAGGCTTAATACAGCCAACACATGAAGGTAGTAAGAGGCTTGACATTTATTACTTTTTCCTTTCAGAAAATATAAATTTTCTGTGCCCTTTCTAATCTTGTAACTAATGAGCTCTTCAGTTACAGTTATCATTCAATATTTTAAGACCAAGGTCCTTCAGGACAACCCTTCAAAATGACCTTTACTGCCACCAATTTGCTTCTCAATCCTATTCTCTCATTGTTAGTACTAGAACTAAACTGTCTTACACAACTGGTTGTAAAAATGTCTACACTAAGAAGTGAACTCTAATGTCTCAATATCACAACAAACTTTCAAATTTCTTTATAAATTACTCCAAATACACAGGGTGATGTATGAAACTGTTATATATTGTATATCTGAGACTAATTACATTGTATGTTAACTAATTAAAACTAAAATAAACACTTTAATTAATTAATCCAAGTGTTGTCTTCTTACTACGGTAACACGATCTGTTCTTTTGGCTCTAGTAACTGAAAGAATTACTAGCATCTGTGAATGAAGAGTCTATTATTCTTTCTTTTTCCCCTTTCTTAGTCAATGGCATTGCCATGAGAATACACATTATCTTTCCACTCATTTACTCAGCAAGTATTCAGGATCTACTGAGGGTTCTAAGAAGGGTCTGAAAAGGAAGATAATCATTATTTTAAATTTGATTAGATAGTAAAGAAAAATATTTTTAAAACTATTATATTAGTAACTTAATAATCACTTAGTCTAAAATATATGTAAACTTAGTTCATCTTAAAGTTTCTGGATAACCTTTGAAAAAAGCCAGACTTGCCCAAAGTTTTAAAATCAAATGATTTCAGTTGATGGAGATGCACCAGAACAACTTTCAGGGGAAAATGAAACAGTACTAGATTTTAAAATGGAGATCAGTAAAATGTAAGAAGCCACTCCTGATGTGCAAAAGTGCTGGATAAGGTTTATTGGACAGAAATAGAGTGGAAAAGACTGCATTGGATTGGACCAATTGTATTGATTACATTGATTGGATTGACTGGGTTGCTGGAGTTGAATTGATTGGGGGTTTAATTTACAAAGGGATGAGCCTTTTCTCGGGAAATAATGAGATTAAGAGGATAGGTTTATTTGAGACAGTCAAACAAGGACCTTGGTTTTGGCTGGTTAGATCACTGAAAAGGGCTATGCATTCTTAAACTATGCTTCACAGAACTAAAACTTTGATTCAAATTTAAACAAACATTTACTGAGCACATTCTAGCAGGCACTATTAACTTTATAATTCTGGTTAAGAAAAATGATCTCAAGAGCTCCTTTAGGACAAACAAAGAGGAATAGATTGAAGTGACAGAGATCAGCAAAAATGTCATTGAGTTCCTTCAGGCCTGAAAAAAGAAGGGCCTAAACAAGCCCTGAGAAGCAAGCTGCCAGGATTTCAATACTTGATCTCCTCGATTGAGGCCCACATTAGACCAAATTTATACCAAACTCTTGTTTTATATCAAAAAGTATTATAATAAAGTTCCAGTGTATCAATACTAAAGTAATCTTGCAGTCAGTTTACTTGGTAAATATTTTAGGCTTAAGTCATCCTTTACCACAGGTATCAGCACTAGCAAAATAAAATAAACCAGCCATTTCTTTTTTCTTTACTGGCCAACAAGCAGAGTTATTCAACAGAGAATATTTCTTCAAGTGTAAGAAATGGGCCATAGCCCAGAATTCTAGAGAGTTGACACTCCTCTTTCAGACTCCATTTCTGTTTGTGACCATTAATTTTCAGAGGGGATAGAAGCTTCCTGGGAAAAGAACTCCAAATAGTTTATATTGGTAGTTAAAGCATAAAGAAGGAAGATCTAAGAGATCCTACCAAGGGGGACTGTAGGGTTGCTGGGAGACCATTCATTTTGGAGGAAAAAGGACTTAGGTGAATTGGACTGAAGTATGTCTGAAGACATCTCTAGTTCATAGTGTAGCGTGGTAGTTGTTACTGAACTTGACTTAAACCAGCCATCCTGGGGTATGTGTCTTAGAAAAGTCATTAAACAGAAATAAAACAGATATTCGGGTCTAGTTTGCAACCTTGGTGTCCAAGTCTTTCTCCTTACAAACAGTGAAGGTAACCAATTTCTTAGAGCTTAAATACTGGTAAAAACAGGCACCCCTGTGGAGGCAAGACAGAGACTACAGCAACCAAAGGAGGGATCAAGCAATAGCCCAGGTTTAAGGGACAACAGTAAAACCAACAGCAGCTTCAGGAAGTTTCAAGC
This sequence comes from Ailuropoda melanoleuca, assembly GCF_002007445.2. NCBI lineage: Eukaryota > Metazoa > Chordata > Mammalia > Carnivora > Ursidae > Ailuropoda > Ailuropoda melanoleuca. The sequence goes on along the minus strand of NC_048219.1, from coordinate 124,153,865 downwards.
ATTTGGTAGATAATCCTGGGGTCTCTTCAAGTTACAGAAAGGGAACGGAACCTCCAGTAGAAATCTGAGAGTCTACAGTTACTTGTGCTGGTATTAAGACTATCAAAATGGCAAGATTCTGGTTAGTTAACACAGAGTTGCCAATAAGGTGAATAAATGATGAATAAATTGCGGGCATGCCACAAGATACTGATCCCTTCATCTCTCACAGTAGACAGAGCCCTGGACAGCAAAAGCCCTATTTTCTACCCCACAGGAGATAAATACCTCCATCACTGGATACTCCATGACAATGTAGTGCTTGCAGCCAAAGAGGTGCTCTATCACCTGGCCAGATTAGAGCCCCAGACAATGGGCTTAGGGAGCTTGCTGGAGGTATGTTCTAAGGACCAACAAGAAAGCCTGAACCAAAGCATGAAAGAGTGCTGAATGTGGTGGTGATTGGGAATACAGATCAGGGCATACGGCTGGTAAGCACAGCTCAAAGCAAACAGTACAAAATAATGCTTCTCATGTAAAGGATAATGCTCTTTGTGGCTGATGTGGCCTTTACTAGTGATATCCATGCCAGTGGTAGGGTAAGTGCTCCAACAATATGTGTGCATTCTATAAGCGAGAATATTATCAATACTTTGAAAAGTTTAATATGAAAAATTATATTGCATTCACAGTCTGTTCACATTATTCCAAGAGATTTCCATATTTCACTTGCTAATAAAAGACCTGTAACTTTTCTTTTAAAANAGACCTGTAACTTTCTTTAAAAATAATTTCCCATCTTGTGCATTTTTGAATAGTCATGAAAAAATTTCATCACTGTCTGTTGGCACGGTCTGGATGATGGGAGAGAATTTGATTCTTTTATTCAACACCTATTAATTGAGCATTTAGTATACACCAAGCACAGTTCTGGGTGCTGAGGATACAGCAGTGAAGAAAAGAGACAAAAACCCCTGCCTTCTTAGGGTAGGTCAACAATGAACAAGGATAATATGTATGTTTTGGATGATGATAATTGCTAATGAAGAAATAAAACAGGGAAGGTGATGGGGTGGCCAGGATCTCCAGGGAAGGCCTTACAAAAAGGTGATACTCGAGTCCAGATCCGAGTGCTGATACAGTCAGGAATAGCAGAGTCACTTTTGATGTAAAACTTGATGTTAAAAAGATCTTTTTATACAAACAAGCTCAAGTTCTTAAAATCTGAAAAGAACTTATTAGGAAATGTTACAACAGTGTTGTGATTAATAACTTTCCTAAATCTGATTATTTTTACAATAGCATTATATAAAGAAATTCAAACAATACATTGAAGAAGGTTCTCTAAGGCTGAGTTCCCACCAGTGACATAGAAGACAGAGGCAAAGTCTGGATATTTCAAATAGCTGTCATTCTTTGATTATAAAGATGCCTATGTGAAAAATTGATTTTTATTTGTTTTGCAGCCTGAATTTCTCACTTAACTGCTGTTCTCTGCTGTACTCTGGAGATAGGAGGAGACAGACTCATATAACCCTCCTCTTCCCTCTCCTGAACTGCCCACTCCTTAACAGCAGAAACCTTGTCTTTTTGTCTTTGTCTTCCCGTGCCTGGCCAAGCTGGATGCATGGGAGCCATTCACCAGCATTTGTTAATGAATTAACTTTGTTTTAAATATTTTCCCTCCTTCTAAAAGTAATACATGTCCATTGTAGAACTTTGTAGAAAAGATAAAAGAAAAGAAAGTGCCTGATACTGACATTCAGTAAGGACAGGACACAAGCTGCAAGCCAAATGTCTGGCTGAATCTATCGGCAACAGAGCAAGTACCCATCTACTCTCCCATTCCTGCCTCCAGAAAAGCAAACCATCCAAAGAAAAGGGGGGGAAAACTGGTCCATGTCACAGCCTGCCCCTGTAGTCCATGCTTCAAGGCTCCCTTTGGGCTGTTCTGTGCACCCCAGCTTTCCACAGCCACCCACCCATTCTTGCAGACCAACGCCAACTTTGCAGGCCTCTCTCCCAACTGCAGCAGAATTCAGTGAGTCCCCAGTGCCCCTCTGTCCAAGGAACTGTCAGGTGCACAAGCCCTCCATCTCATTCCTCTTTCCCTGAGCATATCACCATAAATACAAATCTTTCCCATCTTCTCTCTACTCCCAATACCCTCATCACACCCAGACCACCCTTCACTTCCTCTCCCCTTGCCCAACTTTCTGCTCCTCTTTTCCCACCCCCACACTGCTTAGATGAGGACTGTCTGTGTCTTCTCTCTTACTGACTGTTGGTTGCCCACCTGAAACCTGGATTTCCTGAGGGCATGGCTCTCAACAGAAGCTGGCTAATTGTACCACATCCCCCATACCACTGAGACAACAGAGAAGGAGCCAGACCTATTTCATTTTCCAGTACCACTTCCAATACATTCCCACCTATCTATAAAGTCCCACTCAATGCCATCCAACCCTCTCTGCTGCCATTGTCCACCATCTCCTGGTCGCTCCTCCATTTATGAAAAAGTTGATATCAAATTCATACTGTTCCCTTCCAACCCAAGTCCTGGATTTTCCTGACTGAATCCAATGCCTGTACAGACAACTAAGTCAATATTCTAGCCTCCCACCCCCTTGGCCATGTCATCTTTAATGTCCATCAATTCCACTCCACTGGCTTTAATACTTCCCATATTCCTATGGACATAGTGTTGAAATGTGTCATCACCAAAAAATGAAATTGCTAATTTAGACACTCCAGTCATTCACTTCTTTCTCCTATTCTTCCAGACAGCTCACTCAATTACTCTCACAATTGATCTATAACCTCACAGGTACCCCAATCCAGAGCTCAACCATTCTCTTTCAGCACCCTAAACTTTTTTCCCCACTTCCCCAATCCTGCACCCAACAAAGCACAAATATCACACAGAGCAAGAAATATTTACAGGAGAGTGAAAAGGCAGTTCATTGAGTATAGGGTTATTCATAGGACAAGGGAATTACAATGGAGAGAATGTATGCATAAATAAGCTTCAAAGATTTTCCTAAAGAATTTACTGGCTAAACTAAAAAAAAAAAATAAAGCTCATTCACTTTCTCCATATGCATTAAGAAATTTGGAGAACTGTAACTAGTATCAGCTACAATTTTACTCCATCTAAAACATAGCTGGTTAGAGAAGCTATCTACTAAAGGCAATTAAGCCTGATTAAGGTTGAAAGCCAAGAAATTCTTTTCAGACAATTATAAAACCACTTTATGGGTAAAAACTGCTAAACATGAATAAAATAACTGCCAAAAATACACTGATATGATTTTTAAGATACAGCCTACTTTCCCTTCCCTGCCCCTGCCAGCAATGTAATTACAGGTACTTAAAAATAATAAAATTGCATTTTAAAAATGAACATTCTAAGTGAACTTGTCACCAAAACAGACAGGTTTTTCTTCTAATTAGAATAATTTAAACTTGTTTTACTTTATTTAAACAGGATTTTAGGGATTCCACACCTTATTCTTCTCTTTATGCAGGTATGGTCAACCACAATTATTTTAGATTCTCAAAGTAATTGAGAGGACTACTCATTTGAATAAACATCAACATTAAATGCCAGGTTAAAAGTTATTCAGTTTAATGGTTTTCGAGTAAAACTGTAATTCTAAAATAAGGAAGCTGAAATTTGTTTTTAACAAAAAATTAGAATATTGTTCAAATGTCCATTGTCCTTCACCCAGAGACACCATGAGCCATTCCCAATGATCTCACCATTGCCTGAAATCTTATCTGAATTCTCCCACTGGAAAAGCTTCTAGAATCAGTTCCTAAGCCTCTCAGAAGAAAAAAGCCACCAGCCATAGTACTTTAATTGTCATCAAAAACAGTATTAATTTTATTTTTCAGTCTTGAGCACTGAAGAAAATTGGATAGTACTACAAAAAAAAAACCTTTCAAATGACATAATTTATTATCAAGGATATTCAAAAGAATATACTCAAAGATTAATTCTAACAGTGGAGCTTCAAAAATATTTTGAACGATGAGAGTGTTGTTCAAATAAATGTGTAACATCCCAGTGAGACTACTTAAGGAAATATACCCAGAAGATCAAAGCTTTGATGTGTTTATAAAAAGGTCATATCACTGGATAGTCACTTTTTTTTATTTGACAGATATTTATTAACACCTATTTTGTGCTGGCACCATGCTAGGTATAAAGTGGTAAACAGAGATAGTCTCTACATTATGGGGCCTAAAACGGAGAAAAAATGGGTGTAAGCTAAAAAAAATACATAATATCAATTGTGTATGCCACAGAGTCAAAGAACAAAGTGAGGGGGTAGAAACGTCAGTGGGACCTTCTAAAGACAGAGTGCTCAGGGAAGGCTTCTTGAAGCAGGCTACATGTAAGCTGAGATCTAAAGGCTGAGATAGAGCCAGTCATTTGAAGAAAGCAGCAGCTCAGTCTAGCCTGAGTAAGGACCCGAATGAAGGAAGTGCTAGTTGATTCCAAGAAACTGAAAGAGTATGAGTGTGGCTGAAGTGAAGATAGGAGGCATAGAACCAGTGAGACAGAGGTGGACCAGGCAGGCAGAGCCCAGCAAACCCTAGTTAAAAAGCAATTGGCCCTATAGCTAGTGCAGCCACTGTGGAAAACAGCACAGAGGTTCCTCAAAAAGTTAAAAATAGAACTAGCCTATGACCCAGCAATTACACTACTAGGTATTTAATCCAAAGAATACAAAAATACTAATTCAAAGGGATACATGTACCCCGAAGTTAAAGGCAGCATTATCTACAAGAGCCAAATTATGGAAGCAGCCCAAGTGTCCATCAACTGATGAATGGATAAAGAAGATGTGGTTTATATCTACAATGGAATGTTACCTAGCCATAAAAAAGAATGAAATCACGCCATTTGCAACAACATGGATGGAACTAGAAGGTATAAGGCTAAGTGAAATAAGTCAGTCAGAGAAAGACAAATACCATATGATTTCACTCATATGTTGAATTTAAGAAACAAAACAAACGAGCATGGTGGGGGACCCAGAGAGGCAAACCAAGAAACAGACTCATCACTACAGAGAACATACCGATGGCTACCAGAAGGGAGGTAGGTGAGTTTGGGTTAATGGGTGATGGGAATTAAGGAGCGCACTTGTGATGAGCACCGGGTGTTGTATGGAAGTGTTGAATCACTATATTGTACACCTGAAACTAAGATTACATGGTATGTTACCTAACGAATTTAAATTAAAACTTTAAAAAGTCACTGGCACTATGATGTATGTTAAATATGGGGGAAAAAAGGACTACAGAATGGTCTGTGCACATGGTTAAAGGTATGTACAATGTTTTGCAATGATAAAGAGAACACAAACATTGAAACTACTTGTGTTGAAAGATGAATTTTGTAGTACTTTGTTTTAGAAGTTGTTAACCAAACAATAATACAGTTACACTTTAGATTTAAAATATGGGTTACTGTCATGTATTTTAAAAGCTCATTCTTTCAACTAAGGATTCACTTTAAAATCTTGGCTGTGCTACCTACTGGTTGTAACAAACCCTGTTGGCACTTTACTTGGACCCTGTCCATTCATCTCAGATGCACTGGGTATCAACCCTCCAGATTCTACATGCTTTCCTGCTAACTGCTCATTATGGAAACCTTAGATTTGTTCTTAGGCTTGCTTGTGGACTTTGGAGCTACCTGCAGGTGAGAATCAGAGGTCCCTAGGAGCTCGATGGCCTTCCCAACCTATGCTGACTATAAACATCCAATGCACTTTCCCTAGAATGGCAAAACTGTGATGTGCAATGCACAGTCCAGAGCCCCAGGGGGAATTAGGCTGGACTTCACTGGAAAGCAGACCTTCGCTTGGATTCTTCCCCAATTCCTTCCTGATTTTTCCTGGGAACACTTAATGAACTAATTGAACTCAAATATTGAACTCAGGCTCTCATAACTAGATACAGTCATTTCTTTATACAGGCAAGCTTTTATTTATTCATCTATGTATTCTTTCACCTATCTTTATTAAGCACATATCTTTATATGTGTACTGTGCAAGGCAGTTAGTGTGTAATGAAAAAACATGTTTTAGTGTAACCCTACATTGAAGTATAATATATTCTAAGTTAATGAAGTTACTTGTATCAGATTAATCAAATAATTCATGGGTGATTATTCAAACTAAGGGAAATTATTTGTATTTGATTATACATAATCAACTGCCCAAATGAAAAAGATACAACTAAAGATGGAATGTTTCCACAAATGCCAGCACTCTAAATTGTGTCTACTACAAAATAAAATATACATCTTGAATAAAAGCAAAATATATGCAGTATTTTTAAAGTCTCTACAGACCTAAAATCACTATGTGAGTTTAAAAATGGACTACGTCTAGCATAAGTTACTCATAATTATTGTGTTTTTTATAAGTAGTTATTATCTAGTTGTATTTAAAAATGCATTTCTATTACAGCTGTTTGCAGAATACACTTACCCACGGACTTAATGTTATTGATTTCTAGGTTAACCAGAGCACTGCATTATAAACTTCTTAACCCATAGTATGCCTGAACTATTATACATTCTCTATGGAAAAATAGTAAGAGTCCATGTTGGTGCAATACTTCTATTTGAGAAAGCAAGCAAGCAAACAAGACCTGATAGGAGAAAGTCATTTTCACTCTTCGTTCAGTCCTGGTGCTATAGGTCATGCCCTTCGAATATCAGAGTCTCCTTTCTTCTCCTGGGCCACACTGGGCTGATGCATTTGCCCTTCCACTTCTACACCCTGCCTTCAAAAACAGCAAGCCTTATTCAGTATCTGTCATTCCCACATAAGGCTTTAGCTATGCTTCACTTGAACCCCTCAAATTCCAGTAATACCTCCCCCTTCTCCATCAACATCTAGCTGGAAAGGAATTCCATGAGGTACTAGTTGCCTACGTCTTCCTTGGGGAGCAGGATGTGTCATATGATCCTTCTAGCCTGAAAGGAGGAGCCTGAAGAGTGTACTAGCAACTGGCAAGAATCCTAACTGGTGAAGATCACAGTAGTAAGCAACCTTATTACTGCTAATTTTACAGAGTTCATTGTTATTCACTACATTTTGAATTAATTATATAGTTTTTTTAAATGTAAAAACGTCTTATGTAACTTTTCCCTGTGAATATATATTCAAAGAGTAATTATCAATAATCTTATGGGTTGTATGTTACATTTTAAAATTTAGGGACTCAAGAAACATGAAATCTTATAAATAGGTATATGAGCATTTTTTTTTTCTGATAAAGTGGTCTCTGATCTTCCCCAACTTGTTGGGAAATACTCATCTTCTGAACAGTCATAGGCATATCTTTGGGTATGTATCCTGGGCGGCCCCTGAGAATATTTGAGTACTTGCTCTGTGTTCAAATGCAAGGGCAAAATCTTCCTCACAAACTTTTTAACACCAGCATTGTTTCATAAAAAATTGTAGGGACTGAAGGAGTTTCTTGGAGATGTGAAAGGCATGGATACTTCTTACCAAAACAAAATACTCTTTGTTCACTATAATTTGATCTGGGCCTTATTTTAAAAGTTGGGTTAATCGGAGATAAAAAATGTTACTGATCGGTAGCCACCCAGGTATTTCAAATGAAGACAATAAACAGAAATGAGTCCTATGTGTGGACTACAGGCTTTTATTTCATCATTTGTAACACAGATGTTACTCCTTAAGATGTGTCTAATGTTAATTCAAGTTGTTGTAAGTTTAATACCATCTCTGAGACATCTGCCAATTCCTAGGTACTTGGACTCTCATTGTCACCTTTACCTTTGGACTTCCTTCCTCCCTTCATGATTTTATTTATTTTTCAGAGAGAGCAAGCACACACGCATGCACAAGAGTGGGGAGGAGCAGAGGGAGAGGCAGAGAATCTCAAGCAGAGTCCCTGCTGAGTGCAGAGCCTGACTCCAGCTCAATCTAATGACCCTGAGGTCATGACCTGAACCGAAAACAAGAGTCTGACGCTCAACCAACTGAGCCACCCAGGCACCCCACTTCCTGGCATCAACTCAAATGTGGAAAATGGTAGTTACCTCTGATTCCCACCCAAAACAATTGTATATAAAATATAACTGAATGTAGCAGAACTATTATTGAAGGTGTGTATGCTTCAGAGGAGAAGTTAACGATTTTATGTATCACTCACTCACCAACTTAAAAGAGCCTCTGAGACTCTTGTATTTATTAAATATAAAAACATTGCAAGATTCAAACAATGCATGAGAATATATGGTGAACTAAAATTCACACCCCACATCTTGATACTTTGTTTATCCTTCCCCAAAATTGTCATTCCTATTGTGGCACATTCTGTTCACTGACAAACCAAAGGCCATCCCTTACCTCTATGAAAAAAAAAAAAAAGCCTTTGTTTCAGGGCAGCAATATTGTTAACCCTGGGGTGTAATCATGATTCATCTAAGCCACTTATGTCAATCCATTTTCCTGTCCCAGGTACTCATTTTCCAGACATCCTTTACAGTGAGTGGTGACCATGTGACGTAGTGTAGAATGATGAATCATATATGGGGTGTGTGTGTGTGTGTGTGCCTGTTTTCAGGGTATGCGGCTGGCCGTTAGCACTCAGGAAAATCCATGTGCCCAATTAGTGAGATATTCACACACACATTCACACACAGATTCATTCACAAATACACTTACATCCTCTTACATTCACACACGTTCTCCATCTTTTTCTCACATTCACAATCTGCCAAGCACTTTCTCATACGTGTTCTTCCCACGCCCTCGTTTTCCATATTCTCTGCTGTATTCACACTTTACCCTCACGCATATTTTTCATGGGACACTCGCCTACACCTTCTTTTGTGAACTCTTTATCCATACACTTTCTCATGTGTACACTCTCCCCTATGCCCTTAGTTTCACACTCTTCCACACACATTTTTCACTCACACATTTTTACCCACAAATCACTCTCTTACATAGTCATATACCCAACTCTCTTGCCCTCTCAGAGACAATCTTTTACTTCTTATATTTTTTCACTTTCTTACATACACTCATACTCTACATATTACAGTTTTATTTTCTTAGTTTCAGATAAATGTTTTATGAGAACAGTTGCAATAGAAATAAAGGAAACAAAGTAACACATCTGCATGTGCTATTTCACCAGGGTCTGAACTATATTCTAGTTCTAAAACACACATAGTAGTATACCCAACAAAGTGATGCTGAGTGTGGCAGGAATCTTCTAGAAGAGCGGATCTAAATTCCAAGGATTCTAATTTAGAATACCTCATATGGTTATAACACTGAAAGAGATAAAAATCACCACTTTGACCAATCCTCTCTACAGTAAATGAAGAGTCTGAGACACAGCTTGGTTAAGTGATTTCTCACAATTTAAGTAGTTACTTACCCCACTAGGGAAATTAGTCTCAGGTAACAGTTCAAGATAACTACATAGCACAGTCATTAGGAGTGTGGCTTATGGAGTCGCACTGCCTGCATTAGAACCCCTACCCTACACTCATTATCTGTCTCCCACAGGCAAAATCACTTCTCAAACCCTCAATCTGCTCATCTGTAAAATTCATATGAGAGTATCTACACGTAAGGTTGCTATAAAGGACACATTTTTTAGAAAAGATTTTATTTATTTATTTGACAGAGAGAGGGAGAGAGAGCATGAGCACAAGCAGGGGGAGGGGCAGGCAGAGGGAGAGGGAGAAGCGGGCTTTCCAATGAGCAGGGAGCCCGATGCAGGCTTTATCCCAGGACCCTGGGGTCAGGACCTGAGCCGAAGGCAGATGCTTAACGAACAGAGCCACCCAGGCACCCCAATAAAGGATAAATTAGTTGATCTATGGAATGTCTTAGTCTAGGTCTTGGTTCAAAACAAAGTTTCAAGAAATGTTAACTTTATTGCCTGCCAAGTTTGTATATCTATTTCAAGATGTTGCTTTAAGTTAAGTTGCTCATAATTTATTAGGAATTAGAGGGGGAAAGGCCTCCTATCTAAAGTTTCTGTTTCCAGAAATTGTAAGAGACCAATGACCTTATCCTATTAGGAAAAAAATCTATTTGGATAGGGAATAAAAGCAATAAGGACTGTTTCAGGTTCTTCAAGGAACCATCTAGAGTAATCTACATCATTAACCCCAGCTGTTCTAAGAATGAACACATGACCTCACCTTTCTGAAAGCAGACATGTAACATCCTTCCTGAATTCTGAGTCAGATTCAAAAGATGGCCATGGGGCTGAACACCAAGGAGGCACCAAAAAACACACTGGGCCAGCCTCTGGAGAACTCTAAAGAACTGGGAAGTAAAAGAAGAGGGCAATCAATACTGGCCCACACAATGAGAACAATAGAAAATAAAAGTATTGATTATGAGATAAAAACAAATAGAGAAAGTAGACTATGCCTTAGATTTTTGTTATAGTAAATTATTAAAGAGAACTCTTAATATGTATATTAATTTTAAATTTTGAATGAACTATTAGAAGATTTTTAAAATGGAATTAAAATCTTAATATTCCCATCGATTCTGGTTAGAAAAGTCCAGCATACTCCTTGGAGATCATAATTTACAATCAAGATGAGGGTAAAAACAGCATTTTTTCTTTATTAAGTGCTTTCTGAAAGCATTACTGAAACACCAAGCTACACATTTTTGTACTATGTCTGAGTCACAAACAGTATACTTGCCCTCATTGTCAACACAGAAGGTTAAGACTGGAGTCCAGTTTCAGTATAACTAGAAGCTGAGCAAGGATTATGACTGGATTCTGCCAGTTAAGCCATCGATTTTATGTGTGACAATTTTAGTGTTCAGGGATTATACACCCCATCTAGCCTGCGTGAGGACTGTGCTCTTCTCTGCCACTTCCCAGCATTTCATTTTTTTACGAACTACTTTATTGAGGGATGACTGGCATACAAAAAGCAATACATATGTAATGTATATAACTTGATGAGTACGGAGAGAAGTATACATCCATGAAAGCATCACCACAATCTATGCCATAGCATATCTATCACCTCCAAATGCTCTCTCTTATCCTTTTTGTGTGTGTGATGAGAACACTTAACATAAAATCTGCCCTCTTAGCAAAATTTTAAGTACACAGTACAGTCTTATCAAGGAGGCACTATGCTGTATAGTACATCTCTAGGACTTAACTCATCTCACATACAAACTTTGTACCTGTTAACTAACACCTCCCCATTTCCTCCTTCCCCTGTTTACCACCATCCTGTTCTCTGTTTCCATGAGTTTGACTATTTTAGATTCTTCATATTTTAGATTCTTCATATATCATGCAGTATTTGTCCTTCTGTGTCTGACTTATTTCACTTAGCATTACGTCCCATGTTCATGCATTTGCTGCAAATGGCAGGGTTTCCTTCTATTTTTAAGGCTGAATAATATTCCACTGTATGCATTTACATTTTTAATCCATTTATCCATCAATGGACACATAGGTGATTTCCATGTTTCGGATACTGTGAATATTGCTGCAATGAACATGGGGATGCAGATATATCTTTGAGATCTTGATTTGGATATATACCCAGAAGTGAGATTGCTGGACCATATGGTAGTTCTATTTTTAATTTTTTGAGAAGCCTCCATACTGTTTTTCATAATGGCTGAAGCAGTTTACATTCCCACCAATAGTATACAGGGTTTCCTTTTGTCCATATCCTCACCCACATTTGTCTTTTGTTTTTTATAATAGCTTTTCTAACAGGTGTGAGGTAATCTAGATTTGCACTTCCTTGATTAGTGATTTCAGCATTTCTCTGTAGTGTTCAAAAATTTCTGTAAATCCCAGGGTACACCCATACATTTACATGAAGCCTAGGGAGCTATGGGAGTGGTAAGGGGCAGAGGGAGGATGCCCAATGAAGACAGCAAAGGAACTGGTGCATTGGATGGAAGGCTTAGTCTGATTCTCATAAAGTGAGCAGATGGGGTGCCTGGGTGGCTCAGTCAGTTAAGTCTCCGCCTCTTGGTTTCTGCTCAGGTGTTGATTTCAGGGTCATCAGAACACTGCATTGGGCTCCATGCTCTACAGGGGGGTGTCTGCTTGAGATTCTCTCCCTTTGCCCCTCCCCCCACTCATGTACACTCCCTTTCTAAAATAAATAAAATCTTTTAAAAAAAGTGAGTAGAAGAAGGGTCACCCCCATGGAATCCCAATATTAATGACTTGTCTGTTTTGAGTGATGTGGAGAGAATAGCCTTATTCTCTGGAGCTTCAGCTACTTCTGCCTTGGGTAAGCCAAGAGCTACATCCCAAGGGGAAGTGTTGTTCAGTAACTTCACAGCTGCCTTACCAGGGCAAGAACAAGATGGTGACCGGTCCCACCTTGTGCAGAAGCACACTATTGTGTGAAATCACATTCAAAGAATAGCTTACAGTTCACAGTCCAAGTTAGAAAATGGTCTCATTGCTTCTGTTCTGAAGTAAGTTGAGTCATGAAAGATTGACTAAAAAAGAGTTGGTGCCAGATAAAAGGCTACAGAGGGTGGCATGTCCCCTATATGCTGTGTAAAGCACCTTTGGGAAAAACATGTGCCCTCAAAGAGATCTTTATATTGAAGCATCTACTAACTAGCTGATAACATAAATCAATTTAAAAGCATCACTAAGATAATACAATCCATAATCACCACCAGTAAAGAAATAGGTGTATAGGGGCAGAGGGAATTACAATGCAAATCAGTTTACTTTTTAGATTTCCTTTCTCTATAGTTTCTCTCTTTCAGACACATTGTCAGAGTAGACAAGCAGCCACTCTCTATCTCCATCCTGTAAGAAATAAGTATTTAATCCAACTCAAAATGACAACAGACCCACTGAGGAGCACAATCCGAGGCGAGGTCTCCTGTGCCGCATCTACAGAGCCAGCCATACAAAGCACTGCAGAGAGCAAGATTATTCCCACTTCAGGGAAACACAGATGGGGACAAGCAGATGTCAGACCAGATGAAGTTGTATGATTCTGTCTTATCAACAGAATCAGGAAAACAGGGGAATTACTAATGTAATTAGATCTGTTCACTCTCTGGGAGGAAAATAAGGAAGACCATAACAGAAAGTTGTAGTTAACTCTTATGTCTTGAGCCACAATAAAATTTATGGTTCTACTAAGAGACTATATCACCACATAGTAAGCCTCTGGATTTAATTTTTTGTGTGTGCATGTATGCATGTGTATGTTTGTGTAAATGGGTGCTCTCAGGAGAAACAAACCCCTAGCTCTTCCTCAGGACAGTGCCCCTTGTACTGATCTGTCTCTCATGACCCAATTGTAGTCACGCTCCAATCTGACTACATCAGCTCACTTCCCCCCCCCCATGGTAAGTAGAAGGAAATATTCTCATGGGAATTTAAGGCGGCTTTGGTAGATCTGGCTTCTGCATTTTTCTAATCCTTAAAATGACAAAACCTTATTCTTTCTATTGAGTGATTTTATTCATTCATCCAACAAGCATGTCCTGAGCTTTTGTGATATCTTAGACAAGAAGATAAAGCCTGTGATTCCAATGATAAATCAAAGTCAATCTCTGCCTTCAGGGAGCACACAGTCTTAATTCCCATGTTGAACTGATAATGGTTTCTCTAGGGTATTTCTTCTGCTCCATCTATTGGCCAGATCCTACATAAAAGAGTTTTCATAGAGCCTAGAGCTATTGATGGCCTATTCTGAACTGTGCAAATGAACTGCCCATCACAGGGCCCAATCTGCTTCTAACTCTTCTGACCACCAACTTCATCACTAGTTCTTACATTTCCAGCCTGACACCCTGTCAAGTCCTTGAAACAAACTGCTATTTCCCTGGTTATGATCTTTCTTTTCTCAGTGACAATTCTTCACCTCCACCCTGGCAACACAGCAATATTAGCTTACCTTAGATATGCCCTTTTGGTTCACTTTTTCCCCAGGACTTAGAATACAGATGCAGTCCAGAGGCCAGGCAATTAACCATCAACTCCAAAGTCCTCTTTGTTTCTCTCAGCCAGGGTTGCCCTGTTTATATAAGCAAGTTTATTAACTGCATTATAAAATTCACAGGTCCATGTGAGGTAAGGTTACTTATCAATAAAGATGTAAAACTATGAGTGAAGAAGTTCTTAATTTTTTTTATTTTCAATTCAGTTCAAGAGAAGATTCTTCATAGTTCAGGCAACATCAACTCCTATTTAAGTCCAAGAACCATCCCATCATGTTATTTATTGTTAAATATGTCATTCCTGCTAAATACATCATTCCTGTCTAATTTTACATATCCCACTGTAAGAAAAAGGTAATAATGCTGTTACTATTCACAATATCATGGCTCTTCAGAACATGTTTGTATAGAAACAACACAGATCTTCTTGCATCTTATAAATAAATACTACTTATTTAATGCTAGTTATATCATCAGTCATGGCAGCACATCACTCCTCATGCTTCCCATGAATACTGGCTTTCAATGACTCGCTCTAAGGCTGTTACTGTGCTTTCTTGATGATAACCATAAATGCAAGTTTTAGTCAAAGTATGCAGAAAAATGTAAATGATAATTTTATGAGATTAATAAATTTACTGTTCTCAATTTTACAGCATAAACATAAGGCAACATATCTTCCAACCATCTCTTCTCTTGAATATTAGACAGTAATCGTGTCATTCTTAAAAAGCAATCACTTTCAATGTTGACCACACCACACCCACACCTTCAGCAGGCATGCTTGATGGCACATTAATCAGAGGCAAGAGAAGTCTCAAAGTCCTCAGGGTGGCCCCATCCCTTGGGTGATATTGATCAGAAGCAGTGCAGTAGTCAGAATAAGGAGGAGTCATACCTAATGAACAGATTCACACAAGTGGCTCAAGTAAAAGGTAAGTGGTTGAACACTAGTAGCCCAGAGTTATAAACCCTTCTTGTCTCTGACATGAAAGTCACCCAATCAGCAGATTATCTCCATTCTTGTAGCCCAATATCAAGTGTCCCCATGAAAGAAATACCACACCAGTCAGCAGGAATAATCTGTCAGCCAGGCTGCTCTTCAGGAAATAGTTCCAGGCCAGAGGACCCAAGGATGACCCCATAGAACCAAATCCCAGAATATTCTGGGCATCTGGTTAACCTACCCTTACAGAATAGAGGGTCTGAGAGTGTCTCAAAGGGAAAAAGCAGGAACCAGGACTTATTCTACATGAGCTGCCTCATCTAGAAGGCACTGGTAGCCTTGTTCAGTCCCAGGCTTTGAAAGGGGACTTAGAAAATTTTCATAGAGACTCTCGGAAGCCCAGGATCCCTGGTCTATGCCTCACAAACAGAGGTCATGCTTGCCTAGATCAAAGGGCAGTACTGCTAGATGAGATTAGAATATGCAAATAAAACTCTTACTGATTGACTTTATCATCCTAAACTTTCTGAGAAAGGTAACACCTGCAATTACCATAGTCTTGCTTTATTATTCTTAATCTAGCAAGAAAACAAGCCTAAGGCACTAAAAAGTGAAGACAAAAAAGAGAGTAGGGTAATGGGAACTTGATACTGAGCTGTCTGCAAAGAAATAACAGAAAAGGAAGAGATAAATAAATTATATTCATGCTGGAGAGAATATTGCAGTGAAAAAGACATTCCGCCCATAATCCAATATCTTCTTTTCATCATTTCAGTCCTTTCCACCTCCTAATGAAACTCATTATTTTAAAATTATTAATTCAAAAGTTAATTTTAGGCATTTAGGTATTCCTGCTTAGAACATACAAATTTTTGTCAGTCATACCAAAATGAAAATTTCCTTGAGTTGGACAACGCTGGATATATCTGCTTCAAGCAGTTGTTAATTGGACTAGCGCCCATCATCTATGCAAATTCCATGGAAAGAGTTAAATTTTGAACATTACATTTTCTTTCTTGCTCTGTTATTACACTAAAGCTGAATTTTAACTCATTTTAGAATTATACCTGATTTGCCCTTACAGTTACTTTAATGCCATTATTATTTAATGTGTTTTCAATCTTAAATGTTTTAAAGTGTATTTAAAGTACTACAGTTACCACTGGAAACAGACTATTTGATAACCCCATAATTTTTATATTAAAAAAGATGATTTAAATTCCCCCAAAAGGAGGTGAAATTACATTTCCTCAAAATTTCCTTGAGACAGAAACTTAGATAACAGATTCCTAATCCTTTTCTTTTCTACGTGTACTTTCAAAGGTACAAATTGCCCTCAAAGTCCTACTTTAGCAGCATTCCGATAGGTTTTAACTGGTCTCAGATTATTCAGTTCAATTTTTTTTAGTTTTGTTATACTCTTTTCCATGGATTATTTAGAAATGTGATATTTAATCTTTTAAGCATTAATAAATGTTCTAATTATTGATTGTTTTGTCATCCTTGGCTTCTTGATTAATCCACTGCAGTCTGTCATATTCCGTGACTGGAATCCTTTGAAATTGGTTGACACTTGCTGTACTGTTCAGCATAAGGTCTATTTTGGCATATGTTTGCTTGAAAAGAGTATGTATTCTGTAGTGCCTAGATGCAGTGTTCTGAATATGTCACTTAGACAAAGTTGGTTATTATTTTGCTCAAGTTTTCCACGTCCTTGCTGATATTTTGTCTACTTACTCTATCGTTACGTAGAGAGGTTTATTAACATACCTTACTATGGTGTGGATATGTCAATTTCTTCTTAGTTCTGTCAGTTTTTGTGTATCTGTTTTGGACAATCTTAAAAGTTCATGCAAAATTAGGATTGTTCTGTGTCTCTAGACAACTGACTATTTTAGTTTTGTGAAACATTCCCCTTTATCTCTAAAAATACTTTTTCCTTAAAGTTTATCAACCAACTTCTTTTTCAGTTAGTGATCACATGGTATATCTTTTCCCCATACTTTTACTTTCAATTTATCTGTGTTCTTATACTTAAATTGCATATCTTATAAACAGCATGAAGTTGGGTATTTTTAATAGAATATGAAGTACTTTAATTGGAATATTTTGTCCATTTACTTTAGTGTAATTTTTATATAATTGCACTTAAGCATGCAATCCTACCATTTGTCTTTAATTTACTCTAGGGGTCCTTCATTCCTTTATTTTTCCTTTCATTCTTTGAGAATAAAGAATTTAATTTTTCTATCTCTTCTATTGCATTTTTAGTTATACATTTTTATATTAATTTTAGTGGTTCTCCTAGAGATTACAGTAAGCACGCTTCATCTATCACAAGCAAAGTTAACTAGTACATCTACCACTTCCCCTCAATGTTATAACCCTATAATAGTTAACTTTTTATCCCTTTCCTGCCCTTTGTGCTACTATTGCTATACATTGACCTCTACTATATTATGTCTCTAAAACATTTTTATTTTTATTTTAAACAATAACGATTATTTGTATTTACTTGCATAATTACCCTTCCCAGTACTCCTTATTCCTTTTTTTTTTAAAGATTTTATTTATTTATTTATTTAGAGAGAGAGCATGTGCAAGTCAGGGGAGGGGCAGAGGGAGAAGAAGAGAGAGAATCTGAAGCAGACTCCCCACTGAGCGCAGAACCCGATGTGGGGCTCAATCCCACAACCCTGAGATCACGACCTGAGTTGAAACCAAAAGTTGGAGCCCAGCCAACTGAGCCACCCAGGCACCCCATTACTCTTCATTCCTTCTTGAACTTCTGTACTTCAATTTATGACCACTTCATTTCATTTTTTTTTTAAGTTGAAGTATAGTTCACATATTAGTTTCAGGTATACAGTGCAGTGATTCAACAATTATACACATCATGAAATGCTCACCACAATAAGTACAGTCATCTAGCCCCATATAAAGTTATCACAATATTATTGATTATATTCTTTATGCTTTATTTTTCATCCCTGTGACTTTTTTATTTTATGACTGAAAGTTTGTACCTCTTAATCGCCTTTGCCCATTTCACCCATATCCCAACCCCTTCCCCTTTGGCAACTACCAGTTTGTTCTCTATATTTATGAGTCTATTTCTTTTTTGTTGTTACATGACCATTTCCTTCCTGACTGAAAAATTCCTTTAGAATTTTTCATAGAATGGGTCTGCTGGTGACAAATTCTCTCAACTTTTGTTGTCTGAAAAATATTTTAACTTCTTTCTGAAAGATATTTACACAAGTTATAGAAATCTAGGCTGGTAATTGCTTTCTCTTACCATTTAAAAAATGGTTTACCACTTATTTTCTGACTTCTATGGTAACTGTTGAAAAGTCAGCCTTATTCAATCTTATTGTCTTAAAGGTAATTTCCTATATGAGCTATAGTTTTCTTTGTATTTATTCTCCATGAAATTTTCTGTGCTCCTTGAATTTGTGGATTAAAATCTTATATCATTTTTGGAACATTCTCAGTCATTTACCTTTATACATCTTAGATAGACATTGATATTTCAGTTGACTTGCCATTGAGTTCACTAGTTCTCTTTTTCTGTGCCTACTCTGCTGGTCAATCCAATGAGTTCTTAATTGCAGATTTTATATTTTTCAGCTCTAGGATATGCATTACATTTTCATAAAGAGCAATTTTCTATTGATATCTTTCATTTTGTCTATCTTTCTTTCTATTCTCTTTAACCTATTACTCATATTATAGTTTTTTTTTTAATTTAAGTAGGTTCCACACCCAACGTGGGGCTGGAACTCATAACCCCAAAATCAAGAGTCACATGTTCTATTGACTGAGCCAGTTAGGTAGCCCTATAGTTCTCTTCTGGTACATACATAGTTGTATCATTGTGGCACTACATTTATTTTCTATTCACATGTCCTTTACCTTGTTACTTTATGTTGGACACTGTGTCTTAAAGAAACTTGGAGACCTCAGATGATAGTATTTTATACCAGAGTAGGTTGATCTTTTTCTGTTAGACAGATAGGTTAAGGGTCTAATAAGCGGAATCCAATAAACAGAAGTGGGTTGCAAATTTAATTAGACTCAATCCATCCTTTATTTATCCCTATTTCTCAGGTTAATTACCCTTCTGGGTTTATGAATCAGAGTTTGTCAGGTCTGTTTCCTCTTCCCAGAAATATTTCAAAACATTCAGTTCTTTCCATCAAGGATATTGGCTTACTCTCTTGCCTCCTGCAAATTACTTGACGGGAGAACAGCTGTGTGCTTCATGAAGCCCTCTCTCCCCAAGAGGACACTGATTCCTGAGATACTGAGATTGGTAGAGATTTCACTCTCTCTTCCAGCCCAGCCTCTTCCTCAGTTATGACCACATTGATTTCCATTCCTCCTATTAGAATACCTCCACCTATGTCAAGCTCAATATTTACCTTACATCCTGAATCACCAAATGCTTTCAGGAACAAAAGTCAGTAATATACAGCTTACTTCTCTAGAATTTTTAAATTATATTTCCTCTAGTTCTCATTGCTTTCACAGCTCTCCATTATATTCAAAAATATGATTTTTATCATATTTTTCTAGTTGTTGCATAAAGAACATTGTTCTGCTATTTACCAACTCCATCTGAAAGCCAAAGCACATAAATTACTTTCCATTTGAAACAGCATTGGCACTGCTTATGAATGCTTCTCTAATACTTAGAAAATAAATGACTGATGAATTATTAGCTATGACTTGCTTGCTTTAGATAGCATAAAAGAAAAAACACAGCCAGCATTTAGTCTTTTGTCCCACCCATCCACAGCTTCCCACCAATCTGTCTCTACTTACTTTACCCTAAATTTGAATTTTGAAAAGAAATGAAAATGTAAAGACCTTGTTTTAAGAACTTGCAAATTACACCCTGTGTATTTCTTTTTCTGATTCTTTCTCCTTCAGTCCTCCTCTCTCTTACCCACCCTGCTACACACACATATATACAAAGACTTTATTTTAATGTGACTACAAAGTTTAAGGGCAAAAGAGTCTAATTTTGCTACTTGCTTCTATGTACTTTCTTCTTTGTAATGAATAGTGAGGACACCTTCAAAATTAAGTGAAAGCATAGCTAAATTTAGATCATACTTCCCTTGCTAGTCTCAACCCCAATCAAGAGTTAAAATATCAGAAAGGGAAAATTTTAATACAGTTATGATGGTTAATTTTATGTGTCAACTTGGCTGGGCTATAGGTTATGCTGCCCAGTGGTTTGGCCAAATACAAGTCTAAGTTATTGTCCAGGTATTATTCAGTTGTGATTATGATTTAAATTAGTAGACTTAACTAAAGCAGATTACCCACCATCGTGTGGACAGCCTAATCAAATCAGTTGAAGGTCTTAAAAGAAAGAAAAGACAGATCTCCAGAAGAGGAAGGAATTCTGCCTCCAGACTTCATTTGGACACAAAACTGCACCATTAACTTTTCCCTGGATCTTCAAATGCCACTCAGCCCTGCAGATTTTGGACATGCCAGTCCCCATAACTGTGTGAGCCAATTCCTTCAGGATGGATGGATGGATGGATGGATAGATAGATAGATAGATAGATGGATGGATAGATAGGGAGAGAGGGAGGGAGGGAGAGAGATAGATAATCTTCTCTTCCTCTACAGAGATATTTATTTTCTGGGTTCTAGAGGTCATGACTACCTCCCAGGACCCAAGGGTTGAGGACGCCATCCTCCTGTGCCTGGAGAGCAGAGCATCCAGCCCATGAAGATGCTCAAACTGTAAAATGCATTTGCCCCGCTATATTTCAGACTCTCTTCAGCTCTGTGACTCCTTTTGTCCTTCTAATTTTTCCCTTTTGAAATAGAAATGCCTATTCTGTGTTGATGCTAACATTGCATTTCATAAACATATAATTTGTCTGTCTTCACAAGTTCACTGGGAGAAGAATCTTTCCCCAGGGTGAATCATAAACCAAGTCTCACCTTTAATTGATTTGGATCATTTAGATTATAAGATTTGGAATTTTCAGCTGATGATGTTTAAATGAAATTTTGGGCTTAGAGTTGATGTTGAAATGATTAAGACTTTTGGGGATGTTGGGACAGGCTTAATTAATGTATTTTTGCATGTGGGAAGGACATGAATTTTGCAGGGCCAAAGAGTCAACAGTTATAGGTTCAACTGTGTCATCCCCAAAAAAGGTACTTCCCAGTAACTCAGAGAGTGACTTTTTTGGGAATAGAGTCTTAATATATGTAATAAGTGAAAATGAGTTTATTAGAGTGGGCCCTAATCCAATATGACTGGTGTCCTTATCCAGGAAAATTTGGACACAGAGATAGGCACTACATAGACAGACATGGCTGGTGGAGGCAGAGATTAGACTGATGAAGCTGCAACCCAAGGAGTATCAAGGATTACAAGCAACCACCAGGAGATGGGAAGAGGCAAGGAAGACTCTACCCAGAGTCTCAGAGGGAGTATGGTCCTGCCAACGCTTTGATTTCAGACTTCTAGCTTCTACAATAATTTTTTGTACTTTCACACAACTCTGTGGTATTTTGTTATAGGCCCTAACACATAAATACAACAATTAAATTAATTCTTTGTCCCAATGACACTATTTGCCCAGTCAGGTCAAAATCGCATACTAAATTTACAAAACAGAAAACTAGGCCAAATGTTCCAGTGTTTAAATCCACCCCAACAAGGCCAGATTCTCATCTCCAGAAAGTGAAAGCAAAGATACCTCCTCAGCTGCCTCCCTATGGACACTGTTTCCTTTTTTATTCAGCTCCTACATTGAGGCATTTTCTATTGATAAATATTTGGAGGTGTTAGGTCAGTGTTACTATAAATACAGATAGGGTTCACATGTTCAGGACTAAAGTGTGAGGGAAGTTGAAGGACTTTTTTTTTTTCATGATGGAGGAATGAAAGGCCTGTGTGGGATACAACTACGTTTAAGGTTTCTTCTCCTCTCATATTGTCTAGGCTATCCCAACCCACCAAAGTTGGGCCAAATTCATCTCTTAATCTTAAGGCTCAGTCTTCTTTCCAGGTCCTGGACCCATCATAACTTGATTGCAGCAGAGCCAGACAAATGTATCTTGATAATCAAGTCACTCTCACTTCCAGGCTCAACCAGAACAGATCATCCCAGGGGTGAACATCACTCTGATCTTGAACTCACAGGTCACCCCAGGATAACCAGTCTCCTGCCTGGGCTAATGTACCCAGTGTGCCACATCTGTAAGAATATACTTCTACTCTGGTCTTCACAAGAGAAAAGCACACTCATATGGTTCATGTCAAAGTAATCTACCTAGTCTGGTTTGTGTTTGGTTCTTTATAGATGTAACTTGTAATGCTCACAATAGCCCCAGCGTACAATTTATTATTCTCATTCTCTCTACAGGAGGCAACTAAAGTTCGTGAAGTTTAAATAATCTACCTTAAAAAAAAAAAAAATAAAAAAAAATAAAAAAAAATAAATAATCTACCTTAGTCATGCAGTTAGTAAGCCATGGGTCCAAGATTCAAAGCAAGAACTGACTGTAATTGGGTCAGAGAAGCACAAAGAAACACAATGCTTGGGTTTGATGGTCTCATAGGGGTGCTTAGTCTCTTTCAGTTTTGAGATCTCCTCACCTTCTCCCTGGTCTTCCCAAGGTGTCATCTGAGCATGGCTTAATGAATTCTTTGTTGGCATAGGAAGAGAGTCCCTTATTTGTACTAGGTGCCCTACACAGCATCCTTTGCTCTTAATCAACTCATACCTTCTTGTCTGCCTCATCACTAGTGACCCTGCTAGTACCCATTTCTGGTATC
This sequence comes from Ailuropoda melanoleuca, assembly GCF_002007445.2. Taxonomy (NCBI): domain Eukaryota; kingdom Metazoa; phylum Chordata; class Mammalia; order Carnivora; family Ursidae; genus Ailuropoda; species Ailuropoda melanoleuca. The sequence goes on along the minus strand of NC_048219.1, from coordinate 124,131,124 downwards.
TACACTAGAGAACTAAATCATGACCTGCTCTCCTACACCATGGCCAGGGCCTGGTGGTCCTCTCTACTGGCCTGAACTCATCTCAGCTCTCAGTAATGTTGCAAACCCCTTTCAGGCCAGCCATGAATCCTGGGTCAAAAAGTCCTTGGACACTGTAGTCACTACCTTTTTTGTCCTTACAGTTACTACATTTTCTGGCAAGCTCCCCACCAAACTCTTGGCTAACTTTCTGTCTCCCTTCCTCAAAGGAATCCTGGGGTTTGGATTTCTTATCTATATTACATGAAAAACAAACTGGCTCAGAGGAGCTACACTGAGATCCTCCCTCTGCCAGCACCATGTCTCTAACACTGATGCTATCTCCCACAAGTAGTTCTAGGGCTCTTTTACAATATAATCTTACCCTAGACTATAAAATAAAAATTGGTGCAAAAGATGCTCTGATTTACATTTCCTATCTATTATGCCTCCATCTGTCCAGGACTTCAGTCAGTCAGGAGTAGTCCACATCTCATCTTTGCCTCTACTCCCATAATCCCTTGCACTAGAATGGCAAGTTTCTTCTTTCAGAAATGAACTCCCCTCATATTATACCCTCCTCACTCCTGTGTGAACTGTTTCTGTGTCTCTTTCTTAATGATGATGATAGGGCTATCTTCTTTATATTACGGAAGAAATACTCCAGGTGTGGCTCTTGATATGTTAATGAAGAATTACTAGTTACAATGCCCTCAGCTACAATTAGTAGACAATGCCAACTCAATTTGGCTTAGCCAGTTAAGTAATGGCATTATCCGATGTGATTATTCCCAAGATAGGTTGATTTCAGGTTTGTTAATTCAGTGCTCAACAGAGTCATTGAAGGCAGATTCCCTGCATCTTTTTTCCCTGCCATCCTTAACCAGTTGACAGCCACATGACAACTGCCACCATTCCAGATGTCCCAGGCAGGGACAGTAATATCTAGCAGCAGAAGATAACTGCTTTTTCCTCTATTGGGTTCTTTTATTTATTTGTTTTGTAAACTTTTTAAATTTGAAGTATAACATATACCACCAGCATACAAGAGTTTACTGTTGTCCCACATTCTTGTAAATACTTGTAATGTCACTTATTTTTTATTGGGCCTTCTAGTGAGTACCTCAGTGTCCATGTGTGTGGTGGTGAGGGGTGTTGCCTGAATAATTATTTAATGTTAATTAGATTTAATACACAGTGTTTCCTCTATAATTATTTTGTATACTGCAAGCCTTTTTAAACTCACTCTCACTAACAACCAAATGATATAACCATTTGGCCAATTCATGAATTCAATTCCTTGCTAAAACAATGTTTTTATAATTTTTTATAGCAATGAAAACCTTGATCAGAATTATCCTCAGCATCTCACTTTTCAGAGTTGTATCAAATGCTGACACCTAAACCAATCTTTGGAACACCACAATTGGCTCAGAGTAGTCATGATTCAGCCCTGGTGCAGGTATACATCTTTCCTAAGGCTCATAGCCCAGTGGGATAACTAAACCAAATCATGAGTCTGTTAGAAAGAAGAAAGGGAATTTACTGGTTGTTGAGTAGGCAAACAAAAGTGCACAATTATGCTAAAGGAATTAAAATTATTTTGTTTCTTTTTAATATTCTTTTAAAGTAATCTCTACACCCAGTGTGGGATTTGAACTCACAACCCCAAGATCAAGAGTCACACGCTCCACCGACTGAGCCAGCCAGGTGCCTCTAAAATCATTTTCTCTCTTGATAAATCTACCTTTCATAATTATTTTCTCTACTCAAAAGCTAAAAGACTGCTATGTTAGGTAAATGAACAAACCAGACTAACTAGTCAGAAGATCATGTACATGGAAATGCAAAAGAGAAAAACACATTAACATATTTCAAAAACAATTTCCCCATTGACTTAAAATCAATCTGTCACCAAAATGTTATGAGCTATAGTCTGAATTTCAAATGAGGTAACATTTGTTAGATGATAATGTTGACTTCAGTTGCTTCAGTTGGCTAATGACCAACATGTATTTGAAAGTCAGCAAATCTATGTTTAGCCAACTAATGCAGCATTTGGCTATTAGCAGTGTTCTTTGGCTTACAATAAGAGATCTTTTTTGCCCCCCTGTATGACACTTTGGTTCTTAGCCAGCTGTTTAAGTTAATTATAAATTTTGCTGTCTATTGTCAAAAGTCACCTGTTCCAGACTTTGGCTATAACACATATGTTTGCATAGCCATACATACATTTCTTTTTATGACTACTGAAGGTTCAAAGAAAGATCAAATCTCCCAAGTCAGAGGTTGAATCTTCCTCATCCCCCTAATAAAGAGTAAAATCCTTCACATCCCAGGGAGGTATGATTTTCTTCTGGAAAAAACTGTCCTATTAAAAAAAAATTAGCTTAAAAGAATCTTTTTTGATACATCATTCAAAGCAAATGTCTTCATGTATAAAAATGTGAACATTTAAAGAAGATGTTAGATTTATTCTATCATTTCTATTTTTTACTAATAAGATCCTAGTTTAACCTTATTATAATGATGTAGATTCTAATAAAACATACTCTTAAGAATCAAGGATTTAACCACCATTTTCCTTAGATCCCCAAAGTAAATTTAGTAAGATTTTACAAATAAGATGACAGTTAATTACCCTTACTAGTTCATGAAATTGGCTTTACTTAAACAAACATTAAAATTAGTTAGAAACAAACATGCTATTCAAGTCTTATTTTGGATAAGGGCATTTACATAAATTCTTTTCTAGATACAAAAAGGTGAAACTACACATGCTGATGAGGTCAAGGACCAGTTCCTTCTGAATTTCTATTTCCACACATGGCAGCAAACAGCTGGACACTAACAATAGTAGAGGTTGTGCCTTTTACCCCTTTAAAAATAAAACAGGTTATACTTTGAGAAGGCAAAGAAAATAATGCATTAAGATTTAAACTGTATCTCTCTCAGGCTCTCCCACCCTGCCACTAATAGTATCATTCTCTTGGGAGTTCAGCCACAGCTAGGCCCCCTGGTCCAGTGAAGTTGCACGTCGGGTTTCTCTCTGAGCCTCTCTCTGGCATATGTAAACATCCCTGAGTGAACAGTGTCCTTGGTTTCAAAACGATCAGTGAGCAACAGCCTTCTCCATCAACCCCTACCATACACTCGAGACTCCAGAGCCTATTTTGGCTTAGCCTTCTACCCTGGACAAGTATGGTCCTGACCCTTTTTCCTAATTCCTATTTTTTTTTCTTTAGGTCTGGCGCATTCTTCCAGATCCTTCATCTTATTTCCATTCTTATATTCTAGATATCAAACAACAAGAATCATGGCCATCCTAAAGCCTCCTATTGATCCAAACCTGCCACTACCATCAGAAACTTCTCAAACTTTAATCTCATTTGGATCTAACCTGATTTTGACACTCTACTTCAGGCAATAATTTAGACTGTTTGCCTTCTCCTAATGGCCAGCTTTCCTCAGACTCTACCGATTAATTATCAATTCTGTCCTGTTCCCAGGTCAAGTCAGGTGCCCTATAAGGAAACAGTATTATGCCATGCAGCTAGGCAGAGCTACTAAAGACAAATGGGTATGGTGCATGTCAGAACACTTGCATTTAGTTAAGAGCCAGCAAATGAGAGTCAGCTCACTCTGAGTTGGTACAAAGTAAGCAAATGACTGTATCTAAAGCAAAAAAACTTTTTCCCTCCTTCATTAGCATAACTGGATTTTTTTAAACTGTAGTTCCAACTTTGTTGCTAGAGAGCAAACAGCTGGTAGGGGGACTATAACAAGAAAGAAGGCTTAAAGAAAGCTGTGATTTTTACAGGTCTTCTAATACATGTGTGATATAGCCAATCTGGATACACAGGAAAAGAAGAACTGAAAATGAATGAAATGCTACTTTGAATATATGAGGCCTCTTCTTCAAATATGTGGTCTGAAGTTTTTCCATTGTGAAGCATGTGTGGTAATACTAAGAGTAGGTTAGGTTAACCAGGCAGGCACTTTACTAGTTAATTCTCATAACAATCATAGGAGATTGGTATCTTTTATAGATAAGGAAACTGAGTCAAAGAATGTTACAAAGTCTTATCCAAGTCACAAAGCAAATTAAATTGCAGCCTAAGGATTTAAACCCAGGTAGTCTGATTCCAGGGTGATCCTAAATCAACATAAGCTAAAATTAACTATCATGTAAAAATAAATGCACAAATTCCTAGGTACCCTGTTTCACAGCAAAATACTTCCAAAGGAATTTGGTAATAGTCTCCATTCTGTGGCAAGACAACAACACAAATTCTGGAAATTTCATGTCCTTCATTAAATGATCAACTTAAAGTAGCATTTTAGTGAAACATATCCTCTTGCCTTCCTCTATTATCCTGTCCTTAAATATTTAACTGCCATCAGCAATGTTTATTGGGTCTCCAATGAGAGAGAGATGCTAGGAATCTTAAAAAAAAAACAAAAACAAAACAAAAAAACCCACTAAATCCCTGACCAGCCCCTTAACATGGCTAAATATTGAGGAGTCAAAGCATTGTGGACATTCTTGAAAGAGAACACTAGTACCAATTAGGTCTGGTTCCCTGCCTTGGTGAACTTGGCTGCACCATTTATGATCTTGGGAATCCCTTTTCTGAACAAGAGGCAGAAAAAATGTCCTCTTTGATCTTTTTCCCTTTGAGATCTTTCTTCTAACAAAGGTAAGAAGGAGGATGCAAAAGTCAGCCCACAGAATGGGCTTTTTCCTAATAGCCTGAGTAGCACATTTCATCTTTCCTTCTCCTTGAAATCTGTCCTAATCCCAAGAAGACTTCCCAGATCACGGTCCTAAAAATACCCATTTCCAGACTGTTCTATTGCACCAGATGGTTTATGGAAGACACAGACACAGAATGAAATGCCAAGTGATCACCAAAGGAAGATAATACAATGAGGGAAGGCATCTAAAGAGAGTCTATCACACAGACAAAACTTTTAAAACTCTGCACAATAACTTGACCCAATTGAGTCTGACAGAATTATTCCTCCTCAGAAGGAAAGACTAGATTATGCTGTAGTAACATAAAATCTCAGTGGCTTATAAAAAGAAATGTTTACTTTTTGTTGCCACTGTATGTCCAATGTAGATCAGATGTAGTTAAGCAAAGAAGGAAAACAGAAAGATGGACAACCTCAAGCTGGCTCTTAAAGTTTCTGCTTCCACTTTGAGCCAAAGAAAGTCAGGTGATACTTCTGAGTTCAAAGGACAAGAAAGTATAATCCTCCTGTTGGGATGGGCATCACATATTACATGATGTCAATGGAGCAAGGAAATAAACTTTGCCCCCAGAGAAGGGCAGTGAATATTTTAAACAAAGACACAATATGCTACAGACTTTTTTTGTCTAGCGGTATGTTATTTCCTATGCTGTATAACAAATCACAAATTTAGCAGCTTAAGATAATACACGTTTGACTCTTATAATAGGTCAGGAGTCTGGGCACAGCTTATCTGGATTGTCTGCTTTGGGGTCTCATAAAGCTGAAATCAAGGTATCAGAGTTTTGGTCTTCTTTGTGCCTTGAGGTCCTATCCAAGTTCACACATAACAGTTGGTAGAATTCAGTTCCTTGTAGCTGTAGACCTGAGGCCCTTAGCTTCTCCCAGGCTTCCCTCAGTTCCTTGCCATGTGGGCTTCCCCACATATGCAGCCTACAGTATGACGGCTTGCTTCAGAGACAGAAAGGGAGTCTCTAGAGCAAGTATGCTAAGAAGACAAAATCCTATATAACAGAACGTAATCATGGGGGCACCTGGGTGGCTCAGTCAGTTAAGTATCTGCCTTTGGCTCAGGTCATGATCATGGGGTCCAGGGATCAAGCCCTGCGTTGGGCTTCTTGCTCAGTAGGGAATCTGTTTCTCCCTCTTCCTCTACTCCCTGCTTGTGCTCTAAGAAATAAATAAAATCTTAAAAAAAAATAACGTAATCATGGGAGTAACATACCATTACCGTTGCCATCTTCTAGTATTTAGAAGCAACTTGCCAATTCCATACACACTTAGCGGAGGGAATGATACACAAGGGTGTGAATACCACAGAAAGAGATCATGCAGTCCACCTTAAAGTCTCTTCATCACAGGTGGAGGGGTGGGAAATAAGTGAGAGAACTTAGGCTCCCTCAAGGGAATATACTGTTAATGTACACTTCAAAACCATGGCCAAGAATATTCCAATTCTCACCAAAAACATTATATTATAGCTCCCCGTGCATGGAAGATTATTTAGACATTGAGATTAGGGCACCAGTTTCATTTTAATCCCATCATATTTCCCCTGCCCTGAGACTATTATTCCTCATCTACTAGGAAAACCATGTAAGAGAATTTTAAGAAAATATTTGACCATATATTGATAAGAACATCTTTGCCTCTTTACTTTTGTTTTTCTTGGCTTATAGAAAAGGACTGCATTTCTTTTAATATGTACTGACCCTAAATAGAGTCACATCCTTTTTGTCTGTTCCTTACGAACTACCAATTAGCATTTCCACATTCATCACAGACGATGTGTGTCACGAGAATACCTAATACACACAACCTATGCAAAGCAGCTCCTATCAAAGTAAGACAATGCCAGGCTCCTGGTTTCCACAATTAGTGTCTATTATGTGTTTACAAGCCAACCGGCTTAAATAAAAACACCACCAGAGATCATACTGAATGAAAAGTTTGGCTTATCAAAAAAAAAAAAAAAAAACTTCTAAATGTTAATTATGACCAATTTGTTTTTTCCTAAGACTAAAATAATGCTGCAAAAAAAACCCAAACTGTCAAATGTAAGTTGGCAATAATAAATTTGGCCATTTGTAGCAGTGTATGATATATATGTTGTGAGTATGTTCTGACTTAAAGGGTAAAATTCATTTCAAGGGAAAGTGCAAACATTTTGTAGAGCACAGGTCATGTTGTATTGTAATACTAATAACATACCCGTTAAAGGGGAAGTATAAGGTTTCTCTCACACTGGTATAACAAAGTACCCTTGTCTCTCAACAGAGTTTCATAACAAAATATTTACACACAACTACTAGATGACACTGGCAATACCAAGGACAATAGAATACCTGATCTCAAAGGCTGCACATCGTTCTTGTTCTTAAACACACTGGAAGGTAGCATGATAACCGAAATGGAAACTGGGCTTCTATAGGTCAGAAGACAGTCAACTTGACTCCTAACTAACAAAATACTAACTCGAACAGTGAGATATAACTTTCCATCTAATATAGTGTCAAAGATCATGGCTTTGCAAGTGCTGTGTTGGCCGTGGTGTGGAGAAACAGGCATTCTCGTGATGTGTTAAGGAGACTAGAAACTGGGGCATCCTCCTTGGCAGGCAATTTGGTAATATCCATTAAAAAATTAAAATACACATAAACCTTGACCACGGAGTTCTGCCTAGATTTACACTCACACAGCAGAGTAAAGACATTTTCTCAAAGATAACCTCCAAAAAAATACCAGATTAAAAAATTCAAAAAAAGCAAAGCAGAGGTGTATGTACATGAGATGCTGCAATTCAATTCAAAACAGCGGGAGGTTTATATATGCATGCTTTTGTACTCACATTTTTTTTTCTTTTCCTGGAAGGATAAACAAAAAAACCTGTGAGCAATACTTACCACTAGCAAAGAGAGACAAATTGTGAAGTAAAAATATGTATTCCTTTTTATTTGTAGTTTTTAGCAGTATTTGAATATTTTACCTATTTTTTCAATTAAAAATAGAAAAAAGAAATAAGAAAATGAAACTGTCTTCATCTGAGTGAATCAGATACACTGAAAGTCATATGCTAATTAGAATTATGGAGTTACATTTGGCTTCTCAGTTACCTACATTTTAAATGTCCTTAAGAGGCAAAAGGACAGTTGCCACTCAGAATGCTAATTGCTTTCTCTGGATTTCTGTGTAGTATTTAGGCTTTGAAAGCTTCAAGGCTAGAATGACCTCGAGAAATTCATCCTGTTAGGTTCAGGGTCATACTCTGAAGGTGAGAGGTTCTGGGGTTAAGGACATAGTCTGGGATAGACCAAAAGCCTGGATCGTACCACTGTAGAGGGTAAGAAGTCATTTGTTGAGGAAGGAGTCAAGAACTCTCTCGAAATGTGATTAGGCAAAATTGCTTTGAGAAGTTGATTTATTCCCAAAGTATAAGGCAGTCCAAAAACTGGATTCCCAGAGTTTGAAGACCAAAAATGGACCCCCAAAAAACCAACCCAAATTCCCAAACCAACCTGTTTGGTGTATTCACTTACTCTTAGATTCAGACTACCCCCTGGTGGTTAAGTTTAGAGGAGAGATTCCTTTCTGTTTAACTGTGGCCCTGGATTCAGTCAAATGGGACTTCTTTTAGCATAAAGACAGTCAACCTTCCCAGAAATGAAAAACATAATACAACTGGCCATCAGACAGGGGACAAACCTCTAGAATTGGCAGTATGAGTGGTGGCTGAGATGGAGAAGACAATAATTGGTAGGACAAATTTTTGTTTTAAATAAAGTGTTTTAAAATGTTCCCCTGCTTTGCAAATGCCTTTTCTTCTGGCCTCATTCCCCTTTCAAATGCCACAGGTTTTATTTTACTCAGTGTCATATGCCATAGCCTCTCTGAACTGCAACTGATTCCTTGGCCCTGATTTGTACTCATATGGGTTGATAACATGTCACCTCAGTGTACTCTAAGTCACCGAAAACACATATGCGTTACCTCATCTTGTAAATTACCTAACACCCTTAGGAAGAATTTGAATCTCATGGTCAGAACTAGTTCATTTATATTTATCTCACTAGATTTGGTGCCCTCTGAATTCAGTGTTAGTGTAAGTTATGGTATCTGAATGTTGTTTCTGGAATACATGGCCTCTTCATATTAATATCAAGATATCTATGGGCTCCAAAGTAGCAGGTGTTAATAGAAAAATGAAGAAATAGATATGTTTGCAGATTCCTTCAAGTGCCCGGCTATTTGTTCTGCTTTATTTGGTTTTAGTGAATCTGCAATACTCCCTAAAGGGCTGACTTCTTGAAATTGCCTTTTTTTCATCTAAGGTTGGAATGAGAAATATGTTTTGATATCATTGAAAAACCCCTACAGAGTTAGGACATGGAGGAGGACGTCTCTCACATTTCCAGGATTAAAGACCAAATCCTCAGATCTTCCTCTCTCTCTTACGATGGTGCTTCCCATTCCTCATTTTAAAAGCAGAAGATTAAAGTGTGGTTATGATTTTTTAAATAAAATAGACCAAAAGATAATATTCTAAAGTGTGGATGAAAATTTTGACAACCAACCACTAAAATTAAAACTATACATAGTCAAACAATTCAAAAATAGCCCTAGAGCAAGAAGTGGCTATTCGATGCGTTTAAATAGCTAAAAAGTAACTGACATCTTCAGACATTGTGGAGGTGGAACATCCTGATTGACAGCCAGTCTGGCAGCTCCTGGTTTGGGAGTCTCTGCAAGACTGACCATCCTCTCATGCCAAAGGTTTACGCCTACAGCAAAAAGGGTGCGTTCACAACTTCAGAGGGCACATCCAATCACAAACCAATATTCAAACACCAACAATCAGCCTTAGCATTCTTCAAGCCAGTCATCACCTTGTGGAACCACAAACCCTCTTTCTCTCCTCCCATAGTTCTTTCCATCTTCTTACAAAGTCAAAACCTAGGAGCTGACCCTTATTAAGTGTTGAAAGAAGTTTAACCGATCAATGGTTACAAAGGATCAGGGTCGCCATTCATAGTCAAGGCAAGAGTGGAAACTAAAAAGCCTTACTATGGCTTACAAAACCCTACAAATCTGAACCCAGGCCCTCTCTGACCTCATTTCTTAAGTGTCTCCCTATCTCCCTCTACTCCAGCCAAGCTCACCTCCTGGATTATCTTTCATACACCAGGCACACTGCTGTCTCAGGCCTCTCCACTTGTTTTCTCGGCTTGGAAAGCTCCTTTCAGATATCCTCAAGGCTTGCTCCTTGTGCTCTTTCAAGTCTGGTTCAAATATCACCTCAATGTCACCATCCCCTCCCCTAGCATTCCTGGTCACCTTACCTTGATCTATTTTTTACATAGTACTTACCAGCTTCTTAAATACCATAGAGTTTAACCATTATATTTACGTATTCCTATCTATCCCAAACCCCTACACACAATTATAATGTAATGTCCACACAGACAGAAATTTGTGTCTGTTTTTTTCCACTGATGCCTCATCTGTGTCTAGAAGAGTGTCGGGTAGGGGTGTCTAGTAAATACTCAATAAACCCAATGTTGTTAAATAAACAAATGAAAGCAAGAAGATACTAACATACTAACATTTTTCTGCAGATTGGTTCTTTATGCAGTTAAGAGCAAGTCAGAGACACAGCCCTGGGTCTGGAGCTGCCAAGTGGGGCACAAGTATACAGAGCCACAGAAGCAAACAGGAGCCAAGTTAGTGTAGAAGAACTTGAAGTCTTCAGTGGTAACTGCTAGAATAAGTCTAGGACAAGAGTGGCTTATCTCCTGCTCCTGAAGGATTTTCCTGCTTTTAATCTAGAACATCTCTAGTCAACCTACTAGTCTTTTCACCCTATCCTACACAAACACTGCCTCTGGTTTAAAGACTCTTCAGTCATTCTCTGATCATAATCCCTCAGTTTCCATTTCTCTTTGAAGTAATGCCTTTTCTGAAAGGATAGAGGACCCAGAAGGCAAACGTAAATAATCCAGTCACTTGTGGGGTGCTTGGGTGGTTCAGCAGGTTGGGCAGACATCTGACTCTTGATTTCAGCTCCAGTCATGGTCACCGGGTTGTGGGATCAAGCACCCCATCAGGCTCTGTGCTCAGCATGCAGTCTGCTTGTCCTTCTCCCTCTGCTTCTCCCCTGGCTCATTCTGTCTCTCTCAAATAAAGAAAAAATATTATATATATATATATATGTATATATATATATATATATATATTTTTTTTAAAGATTTTATTATTTATTCGACAGAGATAGAGACAGCCAGCGAGAGGGAACACAAGCAGGGGGAGAGGGAGAGGAAGAAGCAGGCTCATAGCAGAGGAGCCTGATGTGGGGCTTGATCCCATAACGCCTGGATCACACCCTGAGCCGAAGGCAGACGCTTAACCACTGTGCCACCCAGGCGCCCCTATATATATATATTTTAATTTGTTTATTTGACAGAGAGAGAGACAGCCAGTGAGAGAGGGAACACAAGCAGGGGGAGTGGGAGAGGAAGAAGCAGGCTCCCAGCGGTGCAGGGAGCCTGATGCGGGGCTCAATCCCAGGACTCTGGGATCACGCCCTGAACTGAAGGCAGACGCTTAACAACTGAGCCACCCAGGCGCCCCAAAAATCTTTTTTTAAAAAATATTTTATTTATTTATTTGACGGAAAGAGAGAGCACAAGTAGGCAGAGGGAGAGGGAGAAGCAGGGTCCCCACTGAGCAGAGAGCTCAATGTGGGGCTCCATCCCAGGATCCTGGGATCATGACCTGAGCCCAAAGCAAATGTTTAACCAACTAAGCCACCCAGGCACCCCAAGAAAGAAAATCTTATATAAATAATTCAGTAACTTGAAACTTGGCCCCATTCACTCTCATCTGAACTATCAACCCTTAGGGGCACCACTTTGATATTAGCAAGAAAATCTACATCATTTATATTCAGTTGACTGGGTCAGGAGAGATTCTGCACTACTCTTTTTTATTCCCTCAGAATTATTCTGTGGTATATCTGAAATGTCTACCTTTACAATGACTGCTTTTCTTCTGTGGATACAGGCCTCCCTCTCTTATTTGCTCACAGGTTACAGAGTACATTTGTGTTGTGACCTCTTCCCTGCATCACTCACAGTTTATGACCCACATTCAATTGGTAATCAATATCACTTGAATGCTAAGTCTTCTTGGCAACCGAATATAGTGAGGTTTCTTCTACATGAAAATACAAAGCAGAGGAGAACTAATGTTTGTGCAGCTACAGCGCGTCACTTACTTTACAGATGTTACCTTATTTCAACGTTACAAGGAATTTTCACAAGAAATGGAGTATGTTTTACTCCATCAATTACATTATAAGCTCCTTGAATAAGTGACCATGCTTATCTTAATCATCAGTAGCTCCGTATCTAACAAGATGCCTAGCCCATAGCAGCAGCTCAATAGTTTCAAATAAGTGAATGAATGCAATTATGTCATAGCAGTTCCTCTTACCTATAATTCTGACCCAAATCCCAATTCTATATCCTGCCTTATTAGCTGTATTTTGCTCACAAGGCTGAGTCTCACAGGATGGTGGCTATGATCTTTTCACATCCCAAGACAGTTTTTTAATGCAAACGCAATGATCATTAGAAACTCAGTTAACATAGAAGAACATCAGGTTGTCTCAGCTTGATTTAATTTGACTCTGACTTAGAATCTTTAGTAAAACATCCATTATTTCAAATACCACATTGTCCCGTTTTTAGATGGTTCATTGAAGCAGCCTAGGATGAAATTAAAGATTTCATACAATAGAGCATTTCATAAATATATCATGTTCTGAAACCATGAGCTTTCTTCAGGATACCTTCGGTCAAGGTATAGGTCATGGAAGCAGCAAAGCAGTTTATGGATTCATTTTAATTTCCATCATTCCATTAGGTGTGAATTAGACAACAGATCTGCATCTGTTTCTCAGCTTGAATCCTTTTATAAGACGTCACTGACACAGAGTTAACAAACTGGGAACAGACTAATTTTCTTATAGTTAAGCATGACAATTAATGGATGACGATTTTTTTCATGAATTCACTATTTTCAGAAATAATAAAATATTTGTTCTGGTCATAGGCTCACTCAGAGCACAGAAGACTAGAAAAAGAATTTTAGCTTCAATTTCAATATTTAGCTCATTATTGAAACTGCTATGACTTCTTAGCCTTAGAGATATTTGGAGGAAAATAATAAAAAAATAAAACCTTTAAAGCATTATTTTGTAGCAAACATACCAAAGTCCTAGCTTCATAAAATCCTATTAATAAAATTTTAAGGGCAATTTGACTTACATAGAATTAATTCAATCAGGAAGGCAACAATGAAGTATGACATTAATCTCTTGAATTAATCCAGCAAAAAGTAACTTGTGCACTAATTTAAGAAAAAGTTATGAGTTGCTATTAAACTGAACTGTCCAAAAAATTACTGCCAATATCAACAATCACCAAAATAGAAAATAAAGGTCACTTTCCTCTTTTTCTTCCTCAACATTCTCTTAACTATTTTTGTGAAATTTCTCTTCCAGGTGAACTTTATAATCAAGGTACTCAAGATAATCAAAAGCCAAATTGGGAATTTTATTATAATTATTACATTGAATTTATAGATTTATTCAGGACTAACTGATGTAGTTACAACATTGAATCATCTACACCAGAAACATGCTATACCTCTCCGTTTTTCAAATTTTCTCTATACTTTAGTACAGATTTATATTCTTTGGAAAATATATACCTTTAAACATTTTTTTGTTAAATTTATTCCTCGGTATCTTGAAGTTTTTGGTGCTACGGTAAATGGATTCTTTCTGCAAATACATAGAGATATAAGAAACCAAAGGAAACATTTGAAATCTAATGTTATTGGACCTGATTATCAATATGACTCATCAGGTCAAGTCACAATCCAGGAGGGGTCTTTTTAAGCTTGTCTTTTTAGCTACATTAGAAGACAATGATCCCAAGAAAACAGTCAAGGACTTCCTGATCAGAAACATATGTGCTAACTAATAATGTTTATATCAAGCTTGAAACAGCAGTTGTAAGACAGAAAAATGAGAAATAAGCTGAGAAAACTTCACAGAACATCCAGTTACACAAGAGTTCATTGCAATGTACTAGCTCTTTCAGAGCCAAGGGAAGAGGATGGAAGGGAAGCTTGATTCCAGCAATAGTTGCCAAAAATTTTATGAGGCACATGCAGAGATAGTGGCTTTGAAATTTCAATTTTACTCACCTCCCCAAATCCTGTGCTAAACACCTGGCGAGCGGTGAGTTTATCACTGCAGATGATAAGCTGCAGTTGTAATTTCAAAAGGATTACTAAAGAGAAATAGGAAGCTTTTTATTAAAAATAAGGTTTGTGGATTGGGAACAGAATTGTGCTTATCGTAAAAACTCCTATTTGCTGAGTTTTTGTAGAAACAGAATCATTTGCTAGATATTTATTCTCTGTAGGCTGTATGTCTCCATTTTTTTTTCATTTAGTTTTACAAGTCACATCTCCCACCTATTGAGTTCACTGAGAAGCCCAGTCATTTCCAACTCTTGTGAGATGAAGCAGGCACTTCACAGAGCTCCAAGAATAGTTTGTCCTACTTAAGAAACACCAGATGGAACAGCTAATGCTGTGCCTTGCCTCATCTGTCCTGTCAACGTGGCACAACTTTTACTTTGTATCAAAACCAGAAAAGCCTTTACCTCTGTGCAAAGAGAAAGGGAAGAAGCATCTTTACCCCATCATCCTCTGAAACATCTGTACCATGTTCTGAGCCTCTTAACCCAGGATCAGTTTCTAAATAGCCATAGAGGAGGGATGGGTGAAATAGATCAAGGGGATAAGGAGGTACAAACGTCCAGCTATAAAATAAATAAGTCACAGATATGAAAAGTACAGCACAGGGAATATAGTCAGTAACACTGTAATAATGTTATGTGGCAAAAGATGGTAACCGCACTTATGGTGAGCACTGAGTAATGTACACAGTTGTCGAATCAGTGTGTTGTATACCTAAAATTAATATTACATTGCATATTATATATCAAAAATAAACAATCAAATAAATCAGCCATAGAATCAGGATTGGTAATTATTAAATAAATTTTATGCAGGGGTTTGGATAATGGTGTTAGGTTGATATTGAGATTTCAAGGCTAAATGGCCAACATAAATCTAAAAGAAGGGAAAGGTGACATATATAAAATCTATTAGAAGAATCAAACCCTGAGGTTTCTGATGGCAACAACAACCATGTTAGGGGGAAAAAAATCCAAAAATCAAACCCTTTCATTATTCTCCCCAAAACACCAATTCCCCCTCCCCCTGAATGTATGAATCATACATCTTTATTCAATTTCTACCAGTGTTTAAGAAAGATACGATCAAAGTTTACCCTTTCTGGGGACATATGTGCTGAGGGAGGATGTGTTTAAAACATATAAGTGAGTATATTAGAGAAAAACCTGGAATAGCAAGTATCTCAGATCAAAAGTCCAGCTTTATGTGTTCCCAATCTAGATGTCATTAAATGATAGATGGACTTAATAAAAGATGTGCTAAGACATAAAGGTATTTCTTAAGATTTTCCAACAAAACCCTAATATTACCAGCTGAACTTGTTGTTGTACGTGGTCATTTCCAAGCCAGCTACCGCTGCCGCCTCCCATTCATGACGTTTCCTCAGGGAGAAGTTGTTCCCCTGCATCAGTTATTTGCACAATTAGCCTTTTATAATCAAGCGGACAGTCAATGTATTACAAAGAAATCAAAAGTCATTTCCTATCAGGAAAATTTTGGGGAGTTTCTTCTTACAGGTTTCAGAATACCTAATAAAGGGCAGGTTGCTAGATATCAAAGTTCCATAATAGCTCTCTTCCAGGGGGGCACCTGGGTGGCTCAGTCAGTTAAGCATCTGACTCTTGATTTTGCCTCAAGTCATGATGATCTCAGGGCTGTGGGACCAAGCCCCGCATTGGGCTCCATGCTTAGTATGGAGTCTGCTTGAGATACTCTCTTTCCCTCTCCCTCTGTCCCTCCCCCACTCTCGCTCACACGTGTGAGCACTCTCTCTCTCAAATAAATAAATCTTTAAAAAAAAAAACAACTCTCTTCCTTGACCTCATATTTCCCATCTGTAAGATGGAGGTAAGTAGACTCACTCCACTCAGTACATAATAGCTGGCCAACCTCTTTTTTTTTTTTTAAAGATTTAATTTACCTATTTGAGAGACAGAGAGCCTAAGTGAGAGAGAAAGCATGAGTGGAGAAGGAGAACCCCCACCACCACTGAGCAGGGAGCCTGATGTGGGGCTTAATCCCAGGACCCTGGGATCATGACCTGAGCTGAAGGCAGATGCTTAACTGATTGAGCTACCCAAGTGCCCCTGGCCAACTTCTTATATATGCTTATTAATGGAACCAATCTGCCATAAAGTTCCTCTCCATTAAGTCTATCTCTTGAAATCAAAGGTGTTGAGGAGTCACATAGGCCAAGGAATATACAGTACTTCAGACTTTCTTTCAAAGGAAATTTGAAAGAAAAGAGAATTAGTTTAATTCACAGTTTGATCCTTGTTCATAGATGGGCTGATTAGAGTGAAGTTGACAAGAGATCATGAGCCATATGGAAACAAGAGATACCAAATGGGTTCTTCATAAAGTAGATGAGCAGGCCCCTGAACCCCCAAATTTGGTTATAGCCCCAAAGGCATTATTTTCAGGCAAAACTGCCATTCTAAATTTTTTGTGTTATTCTCTTATTCCACAGGATACTTCTAGAGATAATATTATGCTCAATTTGATTATTTTATTATCTACTAACCCTTCATGAATAAGAATAAAACATAGGATATATTGTATTAATATCTCAAATTTAAAGGAGGTAAGGAAAATGGTGAAATATATTAGTTGGGTTAGAATACGCTAGGCTTTGGTAACAAATACACCCTGAAATGTAAGTGGCTTAACAGAGCAAAGGCTTATTTGTTGCACACATTACGGACAAATGTGTGTTGGAAGGCTCTCCGTGGTGACCTTCATAAATGGTGACTTTGAGTTCTTATATCTTGAGACACTGACATCTTGAAAACACACAAATTTTGCATTCCCAGTGGAAGGGGCAGACAAAAGGAGTATAAGGAACATAAACTCTTTATTGCTTCACCCTGGAAGTCACACAAGTGACTTGGCTGGAACTCTGTCTCCTAGCGGGGAGGCTGGGAAATGCAAGTACACAAATCACTGTCTCTGCCACAAGAGGTATGAGCTCTGGAGTTGAAGGAGGGAGTGACTCCTACGGCACCTTGGGCAAGTTGCCTAACCTCTCTTCACCTTAGTTTCACCATCTGTAAAATGGGAATAGTAAAACACCTGGCAAGGCTGTCATGATGATGAAATCAATCATCTGCATAATTGCCTAATTTAATGCTGGAAATATATGGCAACCATTGTTACTACTATTTAAATGGTTCATTGTTTTCATAATGGCCCTAAGGCTAAAGCAGATTTCAAGTTTAGCACCGTCAGACCATAAGACTCTTCTGGCCTTTAAAATCATTCTGTATCTGCACTTGTGCACTTTCAAGTGTACTGTACCAGATCAAACTCTACACACACTGACATCCATGTTTACTTTACCACTGTTCTATCTTCTCTGCTTTCCAATGAATGTTTCGGTGTCAACATTCCTGAGGCTTTTAATCTGATTATTAACCTCTGAGGTTCAGGTATTTACTTTTTTATTCCCTTGTTTGTGTCTTTTCTCTCTCATTCTCTAACTCTCTCTCTTTTGGAGCAATGGATTGAAAACTTCAGAAATAAAGAGGCATTTGATCAACAGAATATTATTTCTGGAGGTTTACTATGTTTTCAGAAACTAGGTTGAAGAAGATTCAGAATCCCCGAATGTCCTAATAAGCAATGGAACCTAAGTGACAGCATTTTTATTCCTTCCCTAACTTTGCTTTCCCTCATTAAAGAGCTCAATTTAACACAGGTAAATGAATGTACCTTCACCGCTGGATCCAGATGCAGAAAAGACAGATCCATCTTCCAACTCCCTGTTTTGAAACAACTACATAAAAGCCTTACCAAAAAGACTTGATGAGAGCTCTGGAGTTGCTTTTTCTCATTGTGCCTTTAAGATTTGATTCACACTACAAAGATCTGTCAACACAATGATTCCGGTGGCAAGAGAGACAGCAGCTACTGCCTAACTAGGAAACCAATATTATTCCTGGAGTGTGTGTTATCCTGCAGGGTTTGGATTAACTCAAGATGGATACTTTCTCTCCAGTGCTTTGTTACAAATCACTTCTGATAGTACCAGAGGTACCGCAAAGAAGCATTCAACACCCGCAAAGGAGTTATTTAAAATGAAATATGAAGCATTCTGACTGCTTCTGGATTATCTTTGCTGTGTTTCTTAATGAATTTTTTAAAAGGAAGTAGCAGCTTTTCTTCTATTAGAGTTCCTGAAAATGTGCTTGCGCATATATCAACCTTGGTCAAGAAAAAACTTGAAATATTATCTTAGAAAATAAGAACCTATCCACTAGTCTTAGTTCTTATACATTCGGTTAGTATTGCTTTGTCATAACTCAGACAACCCTGACTCAAGCATGTTTGACTTCCACAATGCATCATGGGGGTCTTCCAGTACTTGGAAGGGCGCTGAGCTCCCAGCTACCGCTAGTGTAATCCCATCCTCCCTTTCACCACCACCAGTCCAGCTAGGAAGAAAGTTCAAAATAGTCTACAAACCGCCTGAAGAATGTCTAATGCTCTAGGGCAGCTGAGCCATCAAAGATGACTCAAAGACCTGATTTTCAACGGAGCAGGGCAAAGAAATACATAAATTTTTCTATAAACCCACTGTCTTTAGCTTCTCCAATTCCTGAAATCATCTTGTACCTTAAATTATGCCTTATAGAAGGTGACTTTGCTGGATCATTAGAGACATCTCTAGGAATTGCTCCTCATTATAACAACCGACTTCAAAATTTTCAGGGAAATTAGGGGAAAAAAATCTTTTGTGCTTCCTCAACTCCCTGTGAAGGGAGGGTGAAGTGACAAATCCCCGGAGATGATTGACTCTTTTCTTCTCTCCTGCTTGCCTCCTTCAATCCTTTTTACACTCATTCGAACAAGGCAAAAGAGACACGATGAAACAGATATCCTTTAACTTGGCTACATTAGTTGCTAAGAAAATGCTTTGAGAATGAGTATGAGTCCTGAACAGATTTTATAATGTCAGCTGCTGCTGGCTCCTCTGAGCATGGAAAGTTCAGAGCCAATTCAGACCACATTCTAAGTGGCCTTGTCATTCACCCATAAATAAGGCTCCATCAGTATCAGATCCTGGAACCTAAGATAATAAGCCTAGCAAGAAGGAGCTATTCTCATCATGTACCAAGTGCCTTTTACAACCTAGAAGGGCAAGGGGTCTATTGAGCTACATGTCCTGGACAACTCATTTCTCTTCCCTGAATATTAATCCCTCATCTACAAAATGATATTTTCCTGACCTATCCTTCAGAATAACTCAGGCATGAATTAATAGTTTCATCTAATATATTCTGCTACCTCATTTCTGGGATAAAATGAAAAAAAATAAGGAATAAGAAGGGTGTGTTAAGTTCATTGTAGGTATAATATGGAGACAATTATTGGACAAAAGTACACAAGAAAAACTCTTGAGTTACAACAAATGCTAGGAATGGCCCATCACATGTGACTTAAGGAAAACCATGGAAACTAACATGCTCAAATATACTTCCTCTATCAAGCTGTCCCTGGTACCTCAGTTGAGATCTTGAGCCCTTTAAAAATCCCAGCTTGCCTGAGAGAGGAAAAGTGTAGGTAGTAATGCCTTAGCTTTAATGAGCTTATCAGAAAAGATCCAACCCTTTCAGGTTGAACAGCTTACAGAAGGTTTTACAAGGGATAAAGCCCAGAGAAAACAGGTAGCTATGAAATGGGGTAAGGAGTGGAATGCAGGTTTGGTGGGGAGAGGAGACAGGATCACAGTTCCTGGAAAGCCAGATACAAAGGAGGGACTAGATCACAAAGTTATATGACAAAGTTCCAGATACTACTGACAAAGGAAGGGAGGAGAACAGGACCTCTAGAGAGACAGCCTTCAATCCACTAGTCTAAGCTTCCTAAATACATAATCTTCCAAGGACATGATGGATCCAAAAATCTGATTGAGGCCTAAATGCATAGTTGGTGTTTCCTCAGCCCCAGCTATGACAAAATGCCTCTAATTCAGGGAGTGAAATAGACAGTTATATCACCTTTCCACTGAAAGCTTCCTCTGCTAGAGAAGACTACAGCTTGAGAATAATTACTTACGTCACTGGTCACTTTTACCTACTCCTTTTGTTGAACACCCTCATCATCTTTTGTGATTCTACAAGAATTTCTGTGCTAGGTTTCTGAAACTTGTGGTGAGAGATCAAAGCCCATCTTAGTTCCTGGCCTTCTCCTTTCACAGCAAGTGGTCAATTGGAAAGATTCCAAGCTAATATTTAAAACCAATGCCCTGAACATATCAGAATGGGGAAGAGAAAGGAAAGTTCATTTCTTCTCCAATCTGTTTTTGATCTTTTTATACCTGAATAGTACTTAACAGTGTTCAGCCAGGATAGCTTTTTAGTGCTCTCATACATATGGGAAATTATCCAATGTCCTAAAGTCTCAGGCAAACAAGTAGGCTCTTTGATTTGCTAGAAGTTTTTCTTGTCCTCAATTGAGCTAGCCTCACAGACCTCATAGCTAAGTTCTGGATTCACTATATTGCTTCCAAGGCCTAATAAGGACAATAGCTAGTATCGATTCAGGACTTCTTATATGCTAAGTGATGTTCTAAATGATTTTACATTTATTTACTCATTTAATCTTCATCCAGAGAGCACTTAAGTAGCACCATTCATAACTGCATTTTCCAGATAAAACTGAGGCACAGATAGTGCCTCAGTTCTGGATTCACTATATTGCTTCCAAGGCCTAATAAGGACAATAGCTAGTATCGATTCAGGACTTCTTATATGCTAAGTGATGTTCTAAAATTTACATTTATTTACTCATTTAATCTTCATCCAGAGAGCACTTAAGTAGCACCATTCATAACTGCATTTTCCAGATAAAACTGAGGCACAGATAGCTTCAGTAATTTGCTCAAGGACACAGAAATAGTAAGTGGTAGAGCTGTGATCTGAATAGAGTCAGACTGACTCCAGAACATAACTACCTTGCTGCTGTACCCCCCACTGCTTATACCTGCTGCTAAGTTTCCTTCAGATGACTTTAGAGGGGACCTCTCCTTAGGCCAACAAGCTCCAGTGAAAACTGGCATTAATGTGGAATGTCCTTGAGTACCATTTCCCAAATAGTATCTTCAGAATTCTGTTCTCAAGGACATCAGTAAACATTCTGTGAAAAAGGGATCTCTGCTGAAGTAAGTTTGGGAATGTTAAGTATTATATCCTCTTGCAGAGAGGACCATTTCAAAAACAATGAGAAGTTTTACAGTAAAGAACTTTGTTTAAATTTGTTTAACCCAGTATATGTCAATATACTTGACAATAGGACTCATTGTTTTTAACCCTGCATCAATTGACATTCTAGAGAACAGTGTTTATGAAACATCAGCTTGAGAAAAGCTCGTCTAGAGCCATGACAAAGTATTTAAACCTTTTTTTTTCCAAGTAGACTCCATACCCAGCATGGAGCCCAATGTGGCACTTGAACTCACGACCCTGAGGTCAAGACCTGAGCTGAGATAGAGTCTGACCCTTAACTGACTGAGCCACCAGGCACTCCTATTTAAACTCTTCTAAACATGGTTTACGGGGTATATGAACCCTGCTCCTGAATGGAAACTGAGAAACCAGCACCTTCCCAAATGACTTTAGAGGAGCCAGTGAGTAGGACGCATGGTTTTATAGCAGTGGTTTTCAACTGGGGATGATTTTGACCCCAAAGGTCATTTGGCAATGTCTGGGGACTTTGTTACAACTAAGGGTTGGTACTGGTATCTAGTAGGTAGCAAGTAGGGATGCTGATAATTGGACAATGCAATGCACAACAGCTCCCCACAGCAAACAATTATAGGGTCTAAAATGTCAATAGTGCCACTATTGAGAAAATCCGTCCTAAAGGATAGAACCCCAACTATTCCCGACCTACAATTAGGGAAAGGACCAGTCCATTGGACTATATAAATCCCATGAGCAAATATCTATATCATCAGCTATTCCTATTACATAATAAACACTCTATGAATATTTGTTGTCTGATCATCTAGGCTAAAGGATCCTTCTCTAGCCTCTGTAGTGTTTTTCTACCACAATCTTGGTGCTTTAGGAAATTCTGGCTGAAGGAAACCCCTGAGAAAAGCCACTCTGATTCAGGGAGACTGGCTGACTTGAATCTTTGAGGGAACAGGAGATGCTTTGTTTAGGCATCCTGGTAATGAGCACATTTCTCTGATGTGTCCCACAGTCATAAGGAGTATTTGGGAACCTGTGCCTACCACTGAGTTCAATGGCTGGCTAAAACAGTCAATTAGAGTTTCTTTGTACTGGAAACAAGAGTTCTCCTCCCAGACTTTCAGGGAAAGCTCTTAGGACAAGAGATTCTCTAACCCAGAATAAATTGGAGAACCTGCCCCACTGGGTTTGGAAGAAAGAGATTAAGCTGCATGTTAAGGAATTTGGCAAATAAATAAACTGAATGAGAATAAACTGAACTGTGTCCTTGGAGAACCTAAGAATAATGTTCCATTGTCTTGGGAAGTCACCTAGAGGCCTAGGAGAAGTAAACTTTGATAATTCGATGTCATGCTAGTTCATAGATCCTCATTCAGTGTTAGGTACACAACACTGTTCTTTGGTGGCCACAGATTCCCCCAAACTCAGTGCACATATGTCCGTAATGAATTAGGCTTCAGCCTCTGAGCATTTCACTTCTTACGCACTCCAAGTCTGGAGTAACTGCACTGGGAGCCATCTGCCACTAAGCGTCTGGTTGGATTTGGACCTAATCCATCTCTGCCAGGTGCCTGATAGTCACACACTCTGAAACCCCAAAGCCAAAATTACATGTGAATCAAGGACCCGGGGTTTCAAAATGATCCAATTAAATATTTTTAGAACTCAGCTTAATTTTTCAAAGGCTTAAACTTTAAGGATTATTATTATTACACACTCAGCAATCTTTGAAATGAAATTCAATTGGATATACTTTTTAACTAGACTATTTCTCACTATGGTTTGGTAACTTTTTTTATATAATTAAAATGTATCCATACTTTTTCTTCATAATTGACACAATTTTTAAACATCTTTTTCAGCATGATTGAACTCATAAGTTTGATTAAATAGGCAACCATTTTGTCTCAAAAATAGAATTTTAAGTTTTCATTGAGAATAAAAACATGTCTTCTATCTATAGTGTGATAACCACATAATAGGTATTTATTAAATGTATTCATTCATAAATAGGTATTCATGAAGTAAACCTAAATTTCATCACCCCATGACCTTACTAATAAAAATGGGAATAGCTAATGCATATTGTGAACTTTCTATTTGCCAGACATTGTGCTAAGCATACGCTACATACATAATTTTCCCAAAACTCATCTGAGATAATTTCTGACATTCCCCCATCTTACAAATAAATTATCTAAGGCTTAGAGAGCTTAAGAAATTTTCCAAAGGACACAAGGCTGGTAAATGGCAAATTAGAGTTACAAACTCAGATCCGACTTCATTTGAGTACCATGTGCTAATCAATGTGCCACTGGAGCTCCCAGATCTGTTTGTCTTCAGATGCCACGGCCTTAATTACTGTTTTCCCCTCAGCCATGAACACATCCCTCTTCTGGTTTTTTGTCACCAGTAGGTCTTGTGGAAGAGGACTATTATGTATTCCAGAATGCCAGGCAGGACGCTAACATCGTGAATTGTACATGCTGACTATGCCAGCTGCTTCCTGGGACCAATTCTATTTCTGTCCTGCCTTAGTACACCACACCAACTTCTCTACTGTAATGGAAAACTTGAAACATCAAGTGTTCGAGGGCTCAGACCAGGCCTCCTGAGATTTCTACAAAGTTAGAGGAGCCATTTACTTAGTAACAAACTAGGAACCACCAGTAAGATAGTCCAAGAAGACTACAAAAGTGGCACAGAGGTAAAACAAGTATTAACGGAATATTCAAAAAAACATCTTAAAGATCAAGTTCAGTCCTCACTCTACACATATAGGCTCATAAAAAGATGGGACTTCCCTAACTTACATGGCTAATTAGTAACACAGCAAGACTAAACCCCCATTTTCCTCTCCATCAGGACCTGTTTCCAGCACACCATACTCCCTCTCGCCCTAAATTACTCTCAGGCAAACAAATACCAGTCTTTTAAAGGAGCTTTCTAAAATTGGAGAAAGGAATTATTTATAGCCCTTATTTCAAGGTGCTTTTCAAATATCTAATTATCCAATGACCCACACGAGAACTGAAGGTGGCTAAGGACAGGGGACTTGGCTGTGTATTTTGTAATCATTCATGTGATGACCGAAACTCCACTGCTTAGACAATGAATGCCCAGGTTGAGGATGCTAGGAAGTGAAGGCAAACATCTGTGCCTATCATTTAAAGATATGCTGAGGGTAGGGAAAAAATCTTTGAAATGTTTTTAACCCTTAGAGGTAGGTAGCAAAATGTTTGAGCTCTAAATGACATCAGCAAACTTTAAAAGAGTAGTCGGGGGCGGGGGGGGACTTTGTTCCATTCTATTTTTTTTTTCAGTACTCTTTTTGGGCTTTCTAAATGATACAGTTAGGAGAATACAATTCTGAGTTGTGCAAGAGACTTCAACTGGCAGCATTTGTGATACAGTCCACGAGTCTTAGAAATGTTTCCATCTACCAAATTAGACTATTTCCATCTGGCAGACTCTGCTACTTGCTTTGGGAGATGAATGGAGCTGAAACAGCCATGGCTACTTTTCAAGGTTTCAATTCAGTGTAGGCAGTGTTCTCATGCCTAGGTCTAACTTGGTTTCATTGCTCTGAGACTAGAGCACTGCAGTTATTATAGCCCAAAAAGAAAGATTAACTGCTCTGAGAGGAACCAGACGAGACAAAATTATCATAGATCCTGGAATCTGGCTTC
The DNA here is from genome assembly GCF_002007445.2 of Ailuropoda melanoleuca. Lineage (NCBI taxonomy): Eukaryota > Metazoa > Chordata > Mammalia > Carnivora > Ursidae > Ailuropoda > Ailuropoda melanoleuca. The sequence continues at coordinate 124,106,133 of NC_048219.1, read as the reverse complement.
AGGTCTTAACAGGTGTGAGCCAGAAGATTTCTTGCAAAAGAATAAATAGAAGGAGATATAAATAAAAACAAAAATCATCAGAGTACTAAAAAGTTCCTTTTTTTCCCCTTTTCCCCATTTTAGCCATTTTGCAAAAAAGAATAAAATCAGGGAAATACACTTGACCTGCCCTGTGCTTGAGGCACCATCAAGGGATGGAATAATGATAGTAAGAGTCTTGGGCTCTAGCCTTCTTCCAGAAATAACCAGAAAACGCCAGCTTTCCCAATCTCTTCCTTGCTGGTATGGTTCTGCAATCACCCACTTGGTTTTCTCTTTAGCCACTAAAGTTTCCCTTTATTATTGCTAGGGGTTACTTTCCATTCACACCCTTGAAGCTCCTCTTCACTGCCTTCTGTCTTTACTCATGTTTACCAACTGGCTCCATGTTCTCCTTCAGAAGTTACACCCTTTCTGAGTTACTGCTCCACATGCTGTAAAAGTAGTTAGCTGCAGTGTATTATACCACAGTATAGCAGCCCAAATCATTAGCCTGTTTCCTTTAACTGAGCTTGACCACTTAAACCTACTGTCATTCCAGGGTAAGTTCCTGGCCCATCTGGACACTATTTGGTGTGTTCAAAAAAAGTCTCCTTCTCCCTAACTTCATCCATGCACTTACATGCTCAATTATTTCCAGCAATACCATTGGGCACTCATGCAAATAAAACTTCCAATGTCTTTCCCAAACATGCCCCAATAATTCCAACAGTGTAACATTAAGTAAGCACTTCCCTCCGAGGGCTTTGTTCTGTACACCAAATGAACCATCTCTCACAATGAATTAATTAAAGAACCACTATAATATTACATGTCTGTGGAATTGATAAATTGGTTGTACATTATGTCTTAGTCATGAAGACCCATAGTTTAGGTACATAGTTTAAGAACTCTGCAATTTGTAAGAAACTGCGTATCTTTCCATTAAAAAAAAAGCTTCATGATGTCTCTCTCAACCTAACTACAATAGTCATTATAATATCCCTCACATGAAAACTTATTCTTCCCTAAATTGTATTGCTTGATATTTTTGGTTCATTAATTTATTCATCAAATATTATTAAGCACTTCCCACAAGCAAGGCATTGTGTAAAGTCTTGATTTAAATCCTGGCTTGATATTTAACTACCTTATTCTTAGGTTATTCAAAGGATTAACAGAGATAACAGGCTTAGAAGTTAAATATATAAAGAGATGACTTCTGGATGGCAGAAGACTTCCAAGACCCTTTCCCCAGTGAAACAACCATAACTGTTGAAAAAGATTTTAAAAAATGAACAAAAATTCTGGAAATGGGTTTAAGGGAATACAGCAAATGAAGAAACATTTACTCAAGAAAATCTACTAAATCTTGGGGCATCTAGGTGGCTCAGTTGATTGGACATCCAACTCTTGATTTCAGCTCAGGTCATGATCTCAGGGTCCTGGGATTTAGCCTCCCATCAGGCTCCATGCTCAGGGCAGAGTCTGCTTGAGATTCTCTCTCTCCCTCTTCCTCTGCCCTTCCCCCTGCTCACTCTCTCTCACTCTCTCTAAAATAAATCAAGAAAGAAAGAAAGAAAGAAAGAAAGAAAGAAAGAAAGAAAGAAGAAAGAAAGGAAAAAAGAAAAGAAAAAAAGAAAAGAAAAGAAAAGAAAAGAAAAAGGAAAAGAAAGGAAAAGAAAGGAAAGAAATGAAAAGACCCTACAAAATCTTGGTAAGAAAAGGAAGAGTCTGTGGCATTTGAGTCAGATACATCCCCCATCCCAGTTCGGCATGATGGAAGCTCCACTCGGGGCAGATTCAACCAAGAACATAAGGCTCCCTTTCTCCCAGCTCCCAGTTTAGAGTTACAGTATTTCTTCAAGAAGGGTAGACTGCTAGTTTTTCCCACAGCTCCTCCACCCACCCACCCTTATCTGTATTGCAGGAATTCTATTTCAAACAAAAACACCTGTGAGATCTGGGATTCTCTTCCTCTAACTAGCCCCCGCTCATAGGGTGGAAGCTCTACCCCAGATGTATAGGCCTTTAATAATAGGGGCCCAGATCACCCTCACTTCAGCTAATTTGTAGGTCAGAAGTTCCATACTAGGAGAGAGAAGCTGAGAAGACCATTGGCTGCTGCCCCAGCCCAGAACTCTGCTTGAAAAACTGGGGTGTCATTCCAAAAGAAGCAGGCCACTGTCTCTATACCTGGCTCTAGAGCAGTAGAAGAGAGGTTTTTCTCAGAGGGAAAAACAGACATAAAACAGATCTCTGAAAATTTTCCTAGGGGAATTGATTTTATTTGGAAGAGAGTAGGGAAAGAAGCTATATTATTTAGAATGCCCAATATTCAACAAAAACAGATGATATATGTAAAAAACCAAACAAATAAAAAACAGGGAACTGTGCCCCACACACAGAAAAAAAGAGCAAGCAACAGAAATTAACTTTGAAAGGTTTCACACATCAGACATAGCAGACAAGACTTCAACAGCTATTAGAGATCTGTTCAAACTTAAAAAAAAAAAGTTGCTTAAAGAAGGAAGATGTGACAACATCTTATCAGATAGAAAATATCAATAAAGATATAGAAATCATTAGTTTTTAAGAAAGGAACCAAATAGGAATTCTGGAGTTGAAAAGTAGAAAAATAGATGAAAAATTCACTAGAGGAGATCAACAATAGATTTGAGCTGGCAGAATAAAGAAACGGTCAACTTGAATACAGATCAATAGAAATGATGCAATCTGAAGAAAAGAACAGGGAGGTAAAAAAGAATGAAGAGAAAGAAATAACCTCAGAACTGTGGGACACCATTAAGTGCACCAATATATGCACAAATAGGAGAGGACAGGGAAAGACAGAAGAGGTAAGAGGAAAAGCAGGAAAAAAAAATCAAGAAATAATGATTGACATTTCAAATTTGATGAAAAATATTCACTAACATCCAAGAAATTCAATGAACTCTACTTAGATAAAAACAAAGAGATCTGCACCCAAAAGCATCACAGTAAAACTGGTGAAAGACAGGCAGCAAGAAAAACATAACCTAATCATTTAAAGAATTAATACTAAACTTGGCAATCTTTCAAAACAGCAGCAATAACAAAAACAAAACAGAAGAGTAAGAAACACTTCCCAATTCTATGAGCTTACTATTACCTGATATTAAAAACTTGACAAAGATGTCACTACTATGACCTGAATTGCATCCTCCCCAAATTTCCTAACCCCCAGGATTATATATTTGGAGATAGGGCCTAAGGATGTAATTAATGTTAAATGAAGTAAGGGTGGAGCCCCAAATAAATAGAATTGGTGCCCTTATAAGAGAAAGATCTGTCCCTCCCTCCCCAACCTCCTTCCTATACCTCTCTCTCTCCCGCACTGCCACAAGCTCTGAAGAAAGGGCATGTGAAGAGAAAGTGGTCATCCACAAACTAGGAAGAAAGGTATCCAATCTGCCAACTGTGATCTTGGAATTTCCAGGCTACAGAACTCCAAGAAATAAATTTCTATTGTTTAAGCTACAGAGTCTGTGGTATTTTATTGTGAGAGCCCAATTAGACTACTATAATCACAAAGCAATAACACCTATAGATCAATATCAATGCAAAAATCCTCAAGACACTTCTATCAAACCAAATCTAACATGTTATAAATATTTTTCTCTATACCAAATAGGATTATCCCAGGAGTGTAAGGTTAGTTCAATACCCAAAACTCTATTAATAAGCCATATCAGTGTAATAAAGTATGAAAGCTACTTGATCATCTTAATGAATACAAAAAAAAAAAATTGACAAAAATCTAGTACCCTTTCATCATTAAAAAAAAAAAAGGAGAAAAAACCCTATATACAATGAAGTACGAATAGACAAAATCTTCCTCAACTTCATCAAGAACATCTACACAAAATAAAGATAATAATAATAATTAAAACCATCTAACAACTGTCTATGCTCTGTGTTTTATAGGATGAGATCACATACACCACTCAGAGCAATTGCTCCTTTTGCCTACAAAGTCCACACTAAAAGCATGCCAACCCCTTCCATCATTATACCCAAATATCTTTCCATCTCTCTGTCAGTATAACACTCATATGCCTCTGTGCCAGGTACACGGGGTGACTGACCATTGTCTGGAAGACTTGCCCTTCCCTACTTTGTCATTTGCCTAATGTGTCTTGCTTTTGTTTTCCTTCAATCTTGAATCGTCCTACCTACCCATCTCTATCTGTCCATAACCTATTTGTCCCTCATGAGTGTGCTCAAATGCCACCTCCTCTAAGATGACACCCCCAATCTTTTCCCTCCCCTCCTATCCCACATAAATGTCTGTTCCATTTCTGCCTTCAGTAGCCCTTTGCACTTCAATTATAAATCTTATAATGTTCTACTTTGTAGTCCTTCCAGACATAACTTCTTGAAGTTAGGGACCTCATCTTCTGAAAGTTGGCATCTGAAAAGAGACAGTTGAACACCATGCCTTGCATATAATAGGTGCTCCAAAAGTCCTGAAATGAATTTAAAAGCTGATCATGAACACATTCTTGGTAGCATGCCTATGAGAGGCAAGTTCTGGTTTATATTCTAGGGGCTAACAGAATGTGCTGTGTGAAATGGTTCTAGAATAATCCTGAAGCACCACCATTTCATCTCAGAAAATGCCCAAAATAGTACCTTACCCTTCAGAAATCTCATGTTGACTGCCATAAAAAAATATATGAAATAACATGAAGTGAAGATAGTGTGCCTTCTGCTGAATTTAAATTTGTGATTTAAGTTAAAGGAAGAAATGCTTGGAATGAAGCATTTGTGAATTCTAAATAAATCAGTAAAAAGGGGACAGACAGAAGATTTTCATATTCTCCAATATTTCCAGGAAAAGTGGCAAGTCAAACAGGTGAAGAGAAGACTGAGGAAGACTTCTTCATATTCCTCAATCCATCTGCACCACTAATCATATTAAAGGGCTGCAGACTATTGTGGCAATTGTTAATTGAGATTTGTAGCAAAGCCGCTTACCAGTAGTCAAGAGGCTGACAAAACTGTGTGGGTGTGTGCTTGGGGTGAGTGTGTCAGGATGGAGGGGAGGAGAATGACAGATTTCAATTAGAAAAGAATTATTCAATTCAAAATACAACATAAATAATGTTCAGAATCTATGTTAATCTGACAATTAGGTGACTACCCAATCCCACAGTCAAAATAGTTGATTTGATTAATGTTTTAAGTATTTTCTTCCATCAAATCTTCTCTTTTCCCTTCTTTCAAAGAAAGAAGCATATTCTAAGGAGGAACATCTCTCATCTTTGATGTGACAAATCAATAAGAAAGGAAAGCTGAAAACAAGGATCCCAAAGACTCATACGCTGGGAAATTCAGCCCTGCATATCATTTGTCAATATTACCACCCTGCCTTTTATATAATATCCCTTCCACCATGATGCTTAAAGCCCTTGGCAGCTTCATTAAAGTATTTGTGTCAGGTTATAGCTCAACAAACTCAGGGGTACACAGTAAAGCTAAGTCTTAAATCAGTGAAATAGAGTAAAATGGAATTCTCATCTTAATTCCAGATACTACTACTTAGAATATTTATACCATATGCAGACAATATAAGGGCAGTAGTTAACAGCATGGACTCTAGAATCAGAATCTGAAGGTTTGAACCCAGACTCCTCCACTTAATAGCTGTGTGACCTTCTGCAACTTACTTAACATCTCTCTGCCTCTGTTTCCTCATCTGTAAATAGGAAATAATACCTACCTCAATTTTTACAATGATTAAATATTTGAAATATTTGAGGAAGCTTAAAACAGTGCCTGGCATATACTAAGCATTATGTAAAGGTCTACTAAATAAACATACATGGTAGTGAAACACCAAAAAAATTTAAAGAGCACAGAAGTTCATACTAGAATCAAGAGAGTTCCTCAAAACGGTGAACAACTAGGTGAACACTATTCTGATTTGTCTAGGACTGAGTAGTTCCTGAGAAGTGGGAATTTTGGTGCTAAAACCCAGAGCCCAGGACTTTCAATACAAACCTAGATTGTTGTTCACCCAAAAGAGACTCAAAAGGGTAATAGACTCCATTCTTTAAAGAGTTCTATCATGCACTAGTCAGTACATAACATGTGTTATATCATTTAGTCCTTCCAATAACCCTGCAAGAAAGGTAATTTTATTTTCACTGTTTGGAAAAGAAAACTCAGATACAGACCAATAAGGTAATCTGCCCAAGGATGTACAGCCTTAGGAGGTATGATCAGAGATGGACCCCAAATCTGCCTGAATTCAAAGCCTGTGGTTTCAAATGCTTTGTTCTGCTTTGTAGAGTGATTGTAAGATAGCCTCTTTTAGAAAGGAGTCATTTCATGCCCCAACCATCTCAAAACCATTTCAGGACAGACCTAGAATAATCAGTTAGTCAAGATGGACTCAACTTTCAAAGGCTATAAGTCTGGCCACATTATTCCTCACTTTCCGGACAGTTTGGTGCCTTCCTGGGGGATTTGATAAAGCCACTTGTCAATGTCACAGCTGTATATATAGAAAGTAAGGAGTCAAGCTCTTGCCATTTTTTTGGAACTTAATAAAAACATCAAAGGAAGTTCTATTGCTTACCACTCTCTTTACTCTTTATTAATAATTCTCTTTGAAAAATGAAGCCCTGTTTTTAGCATGAAATTTTGAAATTTATCCATCCTTGCCATATTTTTCTCCATCCTTGCTATTATTTTGCTAGTTACAGCTAGAATAAAACAAACACAGCCAGACCCATTTTAATTTTTTTTCTTTGAAATGTCATTTCCTATTTGTTTTAGGACTCTTCCATTTCATATTAGCAATGTGATCATTATACACCTAGGAGAGGGTCTCACCCAATAACAGCATCTTCAGAACAGGCAGGTGTAGCTCTGTCTCCATTTAGAGAAGCCACTGAAGCCACCCTAATCCTTCCTAACTTCTAGACCACAGATGTAAGTGTGTGGATGGTGTGAATGCTATAGTTTGAACAAAGAGTAAAACAAATAACCCACACACTCTATTTGAGGAACCTATTCTTAATTGATTTGAAATATTCAAGAACACATTATACTGTATTCATCGTTCCATGCAAAAGAGGATAAAAAAATGATCAAGAGTAGTTTAGTTATGGAAACCTCTAATAATAACTCCAATGTTAATTAAAAACTCTCTTGCTACTGTCAGAAATCTACTTCTTAAAGTACAGGTTTTATTTATTCTAGCCGAGTAGCTGAAAAATATTTCTACATCCTTCCTTGCTGGTAAGTGCATGGGTTATGTTTTACAGTAACTGCTCACTCCCCCTTTTCTAGAAATAGCTGCAGCTCATACTCTAAGTCATGTTTCCACTCCTTGCCCATCTCCAATCATAGCTGACTGAATTAAAATATAAAACAGAAAGCAGCACATTCATTGGCCAAGCAGATTCTCTCAGAATTTTCAAATAAGAAACATACAGAGGGTGCTATGCTGGTAGTTCCATCTTTGAAAATAAGCCCTTCTGCAGCCGCAAGTCCCTATCACTATCTTCAAAATAAGGCTTACATGAAATCATGTTTGTGAGAATATAAAGGGGTGTCACCTCTAAATCAAGATAATTGTGTAAAGGCAATGGACTTTTTGGTGTTTGGGTTTTTCATTTCATTTAAAGGAATAACTTTGTTTGGGTGGGTCCAACCAAATTCAGGTATTTATCATTTGCAATTCCTGAAGAAATTTTCTTGACTTATGCAGTGACGACATAAGGTTTAGATGTGAATGACCAAATGCGCAGAATGGAATGAACTACTTTATATATATAATGCATAAATATACATACATTTATAATACATTATATAGTAATGCATACATAATACATAAATGCATATGTTTTATACATAATGCATATATATAACATGTATTTGTATATGTGTGTCTATATATACACATACATACATACATACACACAGAGCATTCCCACATTACAGATGATAACTATGATGACAGTAGTGAGAGAGCTAAGCATCACTAAGGTGTTGACAAAATCCTGAGTTCTATGTTCTTCTGTTCCCACTGCCATGACACACATAATAAATGATAATATTTTATAGTACACTGAGGTATTCTCATTTTCTCAGTCTCCAAGGTTTGTCTACCTTGAAATGATCACTTTCTCATATGAGGGCATTCATGATAATTTCAGAGAATTCTCAGTCTCTTTGCATTAGCTCAGAGTACAGAGTTTAAACACAGTTTCCATCAACTATTTTTGCATAGTTCAATCTACTGCTGTCTTTAATTTGTTACAAATTACTCCACATCTTCTTGAGGAAAACTAGTACTTTAGCCACTCTCCCCTTTTTCCATTTTGCTGCAGACAGACATGCTGCTCTGTACCTGGTCCTCTAACACAGCAGTTCATTCACACCATAGGCCTTTGTCCCAGCTATGCCCTTTGGTAGCAATACGCTCTCCCTTCTCTTTGTGTGACTGGCTCCTTGTCATTCAGAGCTTGCCTTAAATCTGATTGGTATTCCTTAACCACTAATCTAAAGCAGCAATCTGGACACCCTGTCATGTCAGCCCAATTTACTACCAGCTGCTATTGTGTTTATTGCTTTTACCCCTCCCTGCTCCATGTAAGCACCATTAGAACAAGTTTGCCCATCTTGTTCTCAAGTGTTTCTTAGAACCTAGAACAATGCTGGCATTTAGTCAGCATTCAAATACTTCCTGAATAAATAAATGTTAAATAAACTATTCTACAACTGCCTCCTACCTGGGAATTATTTCTCTCTAAATTCAGCTTTTAAGTAACAAGGTGCAAATTTCCAGGGAAGTTTGTCTGAAAATGACTGTCTCACTGACTAAAACTTATTGACCATTTCTTAGTCATGTTAATAAATATCATGAATTAATCAACAAGTCACCTGGGGTTTGTCCTTTACCTCTTGTTAACTTTTCATGTGAGGGTTATAAAAGCATTTTATATATCACAAAGTCATGTGTAAAAAATTAGTTTTATCTATAGTCAGAGAAGAACACTGCCTATGCATGTTTCAAAGTACCCCTAGTCTCCTCACTCAAATACATCCTAACAAGTACTTGTAGTCTTCAGACTACTCATGACCTCAGGTTGTGCTATAAAAGCCTGTTAAAATTAAAATGTATGAAAAAGTCCTGTTCGAATCTAAAGGCAATTCCTAAGGTGAAAAATCACATGCAGATAAAATGAAGGTCCCTTAAATTACCCATGAAATATAGCATGCATAGATGCCATTTCTCAGTGAATCATAGTATTTTTTTCCTTCCTCAATATTATTGAATAGAAAACTTTTTCTTCAACTGATCATCAAATGAAGTAGTTAGCCATACTATAGGAAATTTACATATATCTAAATGTTAGAATCAAATTCAGCCCCAAAAATCATTCATGCAATGAAAATAGAACTTGAGACTGACCAAGGAGAACTACATACACACACATTTACATATACACACATGTACATAAGATACAGATATGTCTGCCATTTTGTTCATCCTGATCATCTATAGATGGAATAGAATGGATGCTATAGATTGATTTATGTCCCCCCAAAATTCATATGTTGAAGTTCTAACTCATTGTGACTGTTTTTGGAGATAGGGCTTTAGGAGGAAATTAAGGTTAAATGAGAACTTAAGGGTAGAATCCTAATCCAATAGTAATGGTGGCTTTATAAAAAGAGGGAGAGAGAAATCTCTCTCTCCCCACCATGTGAAGAGGGAGCAAGTTGGTGGTTATTGGCAAACTAGGAAGAGAGGCCTCACCAGAATCCTACCATGCTGGCACCCTGATCTCTGACTTCCAGGCCCCAGAATGTGAGATATAAATGTCTGTTGGATGAGCCTCCCTGTCTATGGGAGCTGACTGGTAGAATGAGGAACACATTATAAATCATTCTCTCCCTCCCTCTCATCTTCTTCAATCCTCAAACCCTGTGCTCCTGCTTGATTTAAGTTAAATGTGCATATGATGCAACTCTTCTGTAACACACTGAATCATAATTGGTTAATGCTACCTTGAATGGAGAAACTGACCACATTTATTAGCCAGATATCAAGCAAAGCCTGGAAGGAAGGAATCCACAGGAGCAAGTTAGAACAAAGAGAAAGGAGTCAAGAAAAATCAGGCACAAAGTTTCTCTGGGGGGAATACTGATGTGCATGCTGAGGGGTGTGTTAGGAATTGGGCATCTAAAGGACAGCAGAAAGGTTGGGCACTAAATTCTAGAAGTTTGGGAAAGAGATTAATAAAGTAGATAAAATAAAGATATGTTGGTAGCAAAGACAACTTTCTCAATTTTGCCTAAAGCTATTTCTGTTCATAAATATAATAACTGTGAGAATTGCTTAGCGTGTTATTAATCTTATAGCAGACATATAAACAACCCCACTTACCAGTTCTTCATATGCCCTTCTCTATTCATCTTCTCAGAGGACAAAAGTAGAAAATTCACTTCCAGAAATGACAAAAGAAAAGATTACCTATTCTTATTCACACCTATATAAAATTTTAAGTACACTTGAAACACAAAGCTAAAGGAATCATCCAAAGGGAAATGGTTTTTGTAATCTTCAGGATGGGAAAAGGAGCCACTGTATTTAAGCTTTAGTAAAATAGGGAATTTTAAGTTAGGGACATTGGATGCTGAGGATTTGAGATAACTTTTAAGTGACTTTAATGGATTCTTCTTTTTGAAATTCTGTCCTTTATGGTCTTTTTGAATTTTCAATTTCTTCCATCTTAACTGTCAAAATAGAAAGGGTGTCCTGCCCATTAGAGTAATTAGTTGAAATGAGGAGAGAGCTGGGAAAGGAATTCAGAAGCCACAGAACGTCAGTATTAATGCTGTTTGTGTTTCAAATGTGAACAATAGGCAGCGATATGCATTCCAAATGACTGAAACACCCAGACATTTGGTCAATAGCATTCTTTGACATCTATTGTGTGAGAAGCACCATGCTTGGCTGCTCTGTGAAAAGAAAAGAAACACAAGACAGCCCTTATCTTCCAGTTTACCAGGCTGCAGGTCTCAATAGACCAAGACACTTGGAAGACTGAAGCCTCCCCCACAAGAGGCCATTTTGTCAGACTTGACGACGACTGTTAAGGACAGAAATTGTATCTCTGTTATAGATAAATGGAAAGGTGTGCTCCCTAAATTTAAAGAGAATAATTAACTTCAGGAGACTTCAATTCTCATTTTTGTTAGGAAAGTTTCAATTTTGTCTATTACTTGATATAGCTTGAGGAAAAAAAAATATGGCCCATTGTTAATAGTACCTTAGTGACTTCCAGGGAAGATGGTTGAGTAGGAGGATCCTAAACCTCACTTATCTCACGGATAAAACTAAATAATACACACATCAGTGTAAATAACACAGAAAACAACCTAGAGAAGAGGCCACATCAAAAAAGGTAGGAAGGGTGGAGATGTGGTGAGGAGCTAAATGGACCTGCGGGACTGTTCACAAGATGGGGGAGGAGATGCCACAGGCCTGGGGAGCACCAGACACTACACCAGGAACCCAGGCACAAGGGACCCATATGGGTTTTTAGCTTGAAAAACCAGAGAGGCCTAACAATCAGTGGGGCTTAACACCTGGAACTTTAAAAATCAGCAGGATCAGCTTGGGGGGTGGGGGGGACTAGGAGGGTGAAGTCTCCACCCTTAAAGAAAGAACACAACAAACAGCTCCACTGAGATATGGCACAGAAGCAGCAGTTTGAAAAACACCTGGGATACACAGGAAAGGTATTTACTTACTAATCTCAAAGCATGTGCTAGAGTGGCAGGGATCTTTGAGAGACTCCTCCAAGAACCAAAGACCTGGTAGGTGCCATTTCCCTCCCCTCCCCACCAGTCCAGATACATGGACAGTGTAAATACACTCTACCTAGCTTGTTAACAGGGCTCACCCCATTCCCATATTCTCCCACAGAAACAGCCTCTTCATCCCATCCTAGGCAGTTTTCCCAAGTGATTGTGGACCCCATTCTGCAGCAGACAAGCTCTGACCTTGCTGACATCATGCACCTTGCCCCCACATTCTCATGCAGAAACACCGACTCCAATATGCCCTTGGCCAGAACCCATCCAGAGCAATGCCACAAGCTTGCCAGTGTGAAAGAAGTCCCTGAAAGGGCCACACCCCTCCAAAGTGACTTCTTCCTGGAGAGAGCAGAAGATAACCACAAATACCACTACAACTGTGACCCAGCATGGGCTTGGGGGCAGATATCGGGTCTGACTGCAGGCCCTGCCAAACCAATGAAAGCTTCTCAGGGTACAAAACAGGGAAAGTGCCCTGCAGTTTGGTGCTACTACATTTCTGGCAAACACCCCGTATGACTCATCTCAAGCCCAAGGTGGGCCCGAAATTGGCCTGCTTACAAAAACAAGGGGACCAAACCCTGCCCACAACAGGCAGAAAGCCATTGCGGATGACTAAATTGAAGGCAAAAGTGGCTCAGCCACAACAGTAGAGCACACACAACACACACAGAAGATACTGCTGAAGAGCCAGGTTCTAGTGAATAGGGGACATTACACTGCAGGGCATTTTAAGATTTATTTATTTATTTATTTATTTGAGAAAGAGAGAGAGAGCAAGGAAGCATGAGTGGAAAGGGCAGAGGAGATGGAGAGAGAAGCTCAAGCAGGCTTCATGCTGAGCACAGAGCCTGATGCAGTGTTCCATCGCATGACCCTGAGGCATGACCTGTGCCAAAACCAAGAATCAGATGCTTAACTGACTGCACCACCCAGGTGCCCCATAGGACCTCTTCTTAAGATCACTACTTAAAGAATAAAAGATGTAGTTGACTTTCCTAACACAAAGAAGCAGACAGAGAGAGTTAGACAAAATGAGACAGAGGAATATGTCTCAAATGAAAGAACAGGACAAAATCACAGCAAGAGACCTAAATAAAACAGAGATCAGTTTTACTTGATAGAGAATGTAACGTAATAGTCAAAGATACTCATTGGACTGGACAAGAGTGAAGGACCTTGGTGAGACTCTCAATAAAGAGATAGAAACATAAAAAAAAAGAACAAATCAGAGATGAAGAATTCAAGAACTGAAATTAAAAATACACTAGATGGGTAAGTAGTAAATTAGAGGAAACAGAAGAATAGATCAGTGGCCTGAAGGCCACAGTAATGGAAAGCAACCAAGGTGAGAAAGAGAGAGAAAAAATAATAAAGGAAAGTAGACTAAGGGAACTCAATGATATCAGCAAGTAAAACAACATTCATATCATAGGGATCCCAGGAGAAGAAGAGAGAAAATGGAGCAAAAAATGTATTGGAAGAAATAATAGCTGAAAACTTCCTAAAACTAGGGGAGGAAACAGAAATCCAGATCCAGGAGGTACAGAAAGCCCCCAACAAAATCAATACAAGAAGGTCCACATCAAGATACATAGTAATTAGAATGGCAAAAAATAGTGATAAAGAGAGAATTTTAAAAGCACCAAGAGAAAAGCAAATAGTTAGATACAAAGGAAACCCCATAAGGCTATCAGATTTTTCAGCAGAAACTTTGCAAGCCAGAAAGGAATGGCATGATATATGTAAAATGCTGAAAAAAACAAAAACAAAACAAAACAAGAAAACAACCCTGCAACCACGAATACTCTATCCAGCAAGGTTGTCATTCAGAATAGGTAAGATCAAGAGTTTCCAAGACAAAAGAATTCATCACCACAAACCCAGTCTTACAAGAAATGTTAAAGGAGACTATGAGTTGAAAGTTCTTAAGTAGGAGTAAGGAAAGTAGGAAGCACAAAAGCAGTAAAATTAAATATACCTATAAAACGGGATTTGCAAAATAAAAGGATATAAAGTATGACACCATATACCTAAAACATGGGGGGGGGCAGGAGTAAAGAATGAGTTCAAACGTAAGCAATGATCAACTTAATATAGACTGCTATATGCTTAAGATGTTACATATAAACCAAATAGTCACCATTTTGGTATAGGGGCACTCGGGTGGCTTGTCAGTTAAGTGTCTGACTCTTGATTTCAGCTCACGTCATGATCTCAGGGTGGTGAGATCAATCCCCATGGTAGGCTTTGTGCTGACCAGGGAGCCTGCTTGAGATTCTTTCTCCCTCTGCCCCTCCCCCCACCTTACTCATGCACTCTCTTGCTCTCTTTTAAAAACAAACAAAACAAAACAAAACAAAAAAACAGGTATAGTTATGCAAAAAATTAAGAGGAAAAAAATCCAGGCATATCACTAAGGAGAGCCAGCAAAATGTGAGAGAAGAGAGCAAAAGAAGAAAGGAAAAGAGAACTACAAAAACAACCATAAAACAAGTAACAAAATGACAATAAGTACATACCTATCAATATTTTGAATGTAAATGGGCTAAATGCTTTAATCAAGGCATATAGTGACAGAATAGATTAAAAAAAAATCAAGACCCATCAATATGCTGCCTACAAGAGACTAATTTCAGGCCTAAAGACACATACAGATTGAAAGTAAAGGGATGGAAACCCATTGAGTATGCAAATAGATGTCAAAAGAAAGCCAGGATAGCAATACTTAGCCAAAATGGACTTTAAAATAGATACTGTAATAAGAGACAAAGAAGGACATTTTATGATCATAAAAGGAAAATCCAACAAGAAGACATAACAACTATAAATATTTAGACACCTAACACAGGAGCATCCAAATACATAAAGCAGCTAATAACAAATGTAAAGGAACTAATTGATACCAAGACAAAAATAGTAGGGGACTTTAATACCACACTTATATCAATGGACAAGTCATCCAAACTAAAATCAATGAGTTAACAGTAGCTTTGATGGACTCAATGGACAAGATGGATCCAACAGATCTTCAAAACATTCCATCCTAAAGCAGCAGAATACACATTCTTTTCACATGCACATGGAACGTTCCCTAGAATAGATCACATATTAGGCCATAAAAAAAAGTCTCAACAAATTCAAAAAGACTGTGAAGTCATACCATGCATCTTTTCTGGCCATAATGCTATGAAACTAGTAATCAACCACAAGAAAAAGTCTGGAAAGACCACAAATACATGGAGGTTAAGGAACATGCTACTAAACAATGTATGGGTCAACCAAGAAATCAAAAAAGAAATAAAAAATTACATGGAAACAAATGGAAATGAAAAGGTAACAGTTCAAAATCTTTGGGATGCAGCAAAAGCAGTTCTAAGAGGGAAGTTTATAGCAATAAAAGCCTACCTCAAGAATCAAGAAAAATCTCAAACAACCTAACCTTACACCTAATCTTACACCTTAGCACCTAAAGGAGCAAGAAAAAGAACAAACAAAATCCAAAACCAGCAGAAGAAAAGAAATAATAAAGATGAGGCAGAAATAAACAACAACAACAAAAAAAAAACAACAGCAACAACAAAAAGAACAGATCAATAAAACACAGAGCTGGTTCTTTGAGAAGATCAACAAAATTGATACATCTTTAGCCAGATTCATTAAAGAGAGAGGACTCAAATAAAATCAGCAATGAAAGAGAAGAAATCACAACCAACACCACAGAAATACAAAGGACCATATAAGAATATTATGAAAAATTACATGCCAACAAATTGGACAATCTAGAAAAAAATGGATAAATTCCTAGAAATATATAACATCCCAAAACTGAAGCTGAAAATAGAAAATTTGAACAGGTCAACTACCAGCAATGAAATTGAATCTGTAATCAAAACACTTCCAACAAACAAAAGTCTAGGACCAGATGACTTCACAGGCAAATTATACCAAGCATTTAAAGAAGAATTAGTACCTATTCTTCTCAAACTATTTGGAAAAATAGAAGAGGAAGGAAAACTTCCAAATTCTTTCTATGAGATCACCATTACCCCAATACCAAAACCAGATAAAGACACAACAAAAGAAAAGGAGAAGTGTAGGCCAGTATTTCTGATGAATATAGATGCAAAAACCCTCAACAAAATATTGGCAAACTGAATCCAACCGTACATTTAAAAACTCATTCACTGTAATCAAGTGAGATTTATTCCCAGTATGCAAGGGTGGTTCAATATTCACAAAACAATCAACATGATATATCACATCAATAAGGAAAAAAAACATATATCAACAGATGCAGCAAAAACATCTGACAAAGTACAACATGTGTTCATGATAAAAACTCTCTAACAAAGTATTTTACAGAGAATATACCTCAAATGTAATAAAGGCCATATATGAAAAAATCACAGTGAACATCAAGCTTTTCCCCTAAGAACAGGAATAAGACAAGGATGTCCACTCTCACCACTTTTATTCAACATAGTATTGGAAATACCAGCTACAGCAATCAGACAAGAAATAAAAGGCATCCAAATTGGTAAGGAAGAAGTAAAACTTTCACTATTTGCAGATGACATGATACTATATAAAGAAAACCCTAAAGACTCCAAAAAAAATACTAGAATTGATCAATGAATTCAGTAAAGTTGTAGGATACAAAATCAATGTACAGAAATCTGTTGCATTTTTATTCACTAATAATGAAGCAGCAGAAAGAGAAATTAAGAAAAAAAAAGCCCATTTACAACTGCACCACGAATAATAAAATACTTAGGAATAAACTTAACAAAGGAGGTAAAAGACCTGTATTCTTACAGAACCTTGATGAAAGATATTGAAGATGACACAAACAAATGGAAAGATATTCCATGCTCATCGGTTAGAAGAACAAATATTGCTAAAATGTCCATACCGCTCAAGGCAATCAACAGATTTAATACAATCCCTTTCAAAATCCCAACAGCACTTTGCACAGAACAATAACCTTAAATTTGTATGGAGCCACAAAAGACCCTGAATAGTCAAAGCAATCTTGATAAGAAGAACAAAACTGGAGGGATCACAATCTGAGATTTCAAAATATATTCTAAATCTATAGTAATCAAAATTGTGTGGTACTGGCAGAAAAATAGACACATAGATCAATAGAACAGAATAGAGAGTCCAGAAATAAACCCACAATTAATATTCTGCAAAGAAGGCAAGAATATGCAATGGGGAAAGACAGTCTCTTCAAAAAATGGTATTAGGAAAACTGGACAGCTACATGCAAAAGAATGAAACTGGACCACTTTCTCACACCATACACTAAAATAAACTCAAAATGGATGAAAGACCTAAATGTGAGACCTGGAGAGAGCATAAAAATCCTAGAAGAGAGCACAGGCAGTAATTTCTCTGACATCAGCCATAGCTCAACATTTTTCTAGATACATCTCCCTAAGGCAAGAGAAATAAAGTATTAATAAAGTACTGGAACTGTATCAAAACAAAAAGCTTCTGAAGAGTAGACAATCAACTAAAAGACAATCTAGGGAATTGGAGAAGATATTTGAAAATGGCATATCCAATAAAGGGTTAGTACCCAAAATATATAAAGACCTAATAGAACTACACACACAAAAAAATAATAATCCAATTAAAAAACAGGCAGATGAACAGACATTTCTCCAAAGAAGACATGCACATGACCACCAGACACATGAAAAGATGCTCAACATCACTCGTCAGGGAAATACAAATCAAAACCGTAGGAGATATCAACTCATACCTGTCAGAGTGCCTAAAATCAAGAAACAGATGCTGGAAAGGATGTGGAGAAAAAGGAACACTTGTGCACTTTTGGTGGGAATGCAAACTGGTGCAGCCACTATGGAAAACAGTGTGGAGGTTCCTCAAAAAATTGAAAAGAGAATCACCCTATGATTCAGTAACTGCACAACTGGGTATTTATCCAAAGAATATGAAAACATTAACTTGAAAGGATATATGCACCCATATGTTTACTGCAGCATTATTTACAATAGCCAAATTATGGAAGCAACCCACGTGTCAATAGATGAATGGATAAAAGGGTGTGGTATATATACACAATGGAATATTACTCAACCATAAAAAGAATGAAATCTTGACATTAGCAACAACATGGATGGATCTAGAGGGTATCATAATAAATAAGTTAGAAGAGAAAGACAAATAACATATGATTCCATTCATGTGTAAGATTTAAGAAAGAAAACAAACGAACAAAGGGGAAAAGAGACAAACCAAAAAACAGACTCCTAACTATAGATAACAAATTGATGACTACCAATGGGGAGGTGGTGGGGGGCGATGGGTGAAAGAGATGAAGGGACTAAGAATACACTTGTCATGATGAACACGGAGTAATGTACAGAATTGTGAAATCACTATATGGTGCACCTGAAACTAATATAACACTGTATGTTAACTATGCTTCAATTAAAATTTAAAAAAAAAATAAAGAATCCATCTCTCCCCAGGAGAAGTACACCAAAAAAACAAAAGGAAAAAATTTTCTTAGTGCTTTATAACTGGTAATTTCCACAGATCCAATCAGCATGAGGTACTCTTCGTGTGACTCAGAAATTTCAAGGTGAGCTTTGAGGCTGGAACAAGTGGAACTCTCCCAGTAACACAAATTAGATTTACTCCAATTCTTTGGCCATTGTAGAGGAAAGACTTCCTTGACAGGCTCTCCTTTTAAAGTCTGAGAGAAATTAACCCAGTTTAATAATTCCATTTAAAAATAAATTTTGTGAGGGGCATCTGGGTGGCTCAGTTGGTTGAGCATCCAACTGGGTTTCAGCCCAGGTCATCATCTCAGGGTCTTGAGAGCAAACCCTGGATCACGCTCCATGCTCAGCATGGAATCTACTGGAGATTCTCTTTCTCCCTCTCCCTCTGCCCCTCTCTGCCAAGCCTTCTTGCTCTCTCACTTTCTCTCTCTCTAAAGTAAATAAATCTTTTTAAAAAATAATAAAGTTTGTCAAAAATTTCAGCACCAACTAAAAATGTGCTTGACTTGTTACAAAAATATTTTCAGGCTAACATGAAAATCGATATACAAATCAGAGCTGAGCTGTGAAATAGACAACATGTAACAAGTATGACTCATGGAGTAGAATTATAAACAACTTCATTTTTACCTCCCACGGTCTCTTCAAATTTATTCTTTTGGGCCAGTATTTCCATTGCCTCCAGATGAAAACTTGAGCAGTCCCCATTATTTTTCTGGGTATTCTTAAGTAATAAAAAGTCCTAGAGTCACTTTAAATTGCCAAACAACAACAACATCACACATAATTCTATAGTAAGTCAAAAGTCCAAACTTGAAATAAAACCAAACCATCACCTTTTCCATGACTAAAGCCCACACAAGGGAAACACAGTTGGAGAAGGGCAAATGGTTTCTCTTTTTCCATTTTGTGCTTCTACTTCTCCACCCTCAGCATAAATTGGGAAAGCTGGAAGACATGAGTTTCAAAAAAGACCTCACTTGACTGATATTCTTGTGAGCTGGTGTTGGCCCTCTCCAGGTTTGTTAACTGTTTGAAGGTGAGTTTTTTTTTGTGGATTCTTCTGAAATCACCCACATATAAACTCTCCCACATATACAAAGCTGGAGCTCTCTCAGCTGCCCTTGACACAAGAATGAATTCTCCACATCATAAGCAAATGCTCTTTCCTCATCTTTAGGCATGTGGCAATCCCTCCAGTTTCCACTACCGGGATCAGCTCCTCTTCTAGAATCTTCTTCCACATAACTTAAGATAACCCCAGCCCAGGTCTCTCTGTACACAGAAAACAATTAATTAACCCATCAATTTACTCATTCTCCAAATGTTCATGAGCTCCCATTATGTACCAAACACGCTTATAAACATCATATGCTAAAATATAAATAATCAAGCTTGAAGTGTCATCTTCTAAAGGGCCTTTTAAAAAGGCAAAGTTTCTTAAACCACATGAATAAATTACATGACCCTAAATATACAGATGGAATTACTCAAAAGAGTGAGTCCCAAAAGCTTACCTAGAAGGTACAGATTGGGAGTTCTATGTGGGGGGCACTCCAGAGACAGCAATGTGTTCTGAAGGGTGAGGAGAGGGGGCTTTGAACTTTCAATGTGCAGTAAGACCACCGCTTTTACTTAAATTGTGTGGTTGTTTAGCATCACTTGAGGGTTGGCTAATGGATTATGGGGAATGGAAGAGCTAAATCGCTTCAAGCTACTCCTTGATTCTGCTTTCACATAATATTTATAAGTCTGTGTTAGTATTAATTTTTAACAATAGAATGATAGAATATCTGTGCTGGAATTTGAAGTTATCTGGTCAATTCTAGAAACTATAAATCACTCTTGAAAGACATTGAGGAAGACACAAAAAGATGGAAAAATATTCCATGCTCATGGGATTGGAAGAATTAACATAGTTAAAATGTCCATGCTACCCAGAGCAATCTACACTTTCAATGCTATCCTGATCAAAATACCGAGGACATTTTTCAAAGAACTGGAACAAATA
>NC_048219.1:123945086-124085579 GCF_002007445.2 Ailuropoda melanoleuca | reverse complement strand
AACAACCTCTACGACATCGGCCAGAGCAACCTTTTTCATGACACATCTCCAAAGGCAAGAGAAATAAAAGAGAAAGNTAAAATGAACTTATGGGACTTTATCAGGATAAAGAGCTTCTGCACAGCCAAGGAAACAGTCAAAAAAACTAAGAGACAGCCCACGGAATGGGAGAATATATTTGCAAAGGACACCACAGATAAAGGACTGGTATCCAAGATCTACAAAGAACTTCTCAAACTCAATACACGAGAAACAAATAAACAAATCATAAAATGGGCAGAAGATATGAACAGACACTTTTCCAATGAAGACATACAAATGGCTAACAGACACATGAAAAAATGTTCAAAATCATTAGCCATCAGGGAAATTCAAATCAAAACCACACTGAGATACCACCTTACGCCAGTTAGAATGGCAAAGATAGACAAGGCAAGAAACAACAATTGTTGGAGAGGATGTGGAGAAAGGGGATCCCTCCTACATTGTTGGTGGGAATGCAAGTTGGTACAGCCACTCTGGAAAACAGTGTGGAGGTCCCTTAAAAAGTTAAAAATTGAGCTACCCTATGACCCAGCCATCGCACTACTGGGTGTTTACCCCAAAGATACAGATGTAGTGAAGAGAAGGGCCATATGCACCCCAATGGTCATAGCAGCATTGTCCACAAGAGCTAAATCGTGGAAGGAGCTGAGATGCCCTTCAACAGATGACTGGATTAAGAAGTTGTGGTCCATATATACAATGGAATATTACTCAGCTATCAGAAAGAACAAGTTCTCAACATTTGCTGCAACATGGACGGCACTGGAGCAGATAATGCTAAGTGAAATAAGTCAAGCAGAGAAAGACAATTATTATATGATTTCTCTCATCTATGGAACATAAGAACTAGGAAGATCGGTAGGGGAAGAAAAGGATAACAAAAGGGGGGGTAATCAGAAGGGGGAATGAAGCATGAGAGACTATGGACTCTGAGAAACAAACTGAGGGCTTCAGAGGGGAGGGGGGTGGGGGAATGGGATAGACTGGTGATGGGTGGTAAGGACGGCACGTATTGCATGGTACACCGGGTTTTATACCCAACTAATGGAGCGNATACGCAACTAATGGAGCGTCAAACTTTACATCGGAATCCGGGGATGTACTGCATGGTGACTAACATAATATAATAAAAAATCATTTAAAAAAAGACAAATCAAAAAGACTGATAAGACTACAGTTTGGATACGAAGATTACAGTCTCCAAATTCCTCTGGAGATAGACATCTCAATACCATTCTTATTACTTGTTCCTGAGTGTGTACGTGTGGCAAGGCCAAGAGAGACATAGGGAAGGATGTTAAGAAATAATGAATTAAGGGAGGAAAACTGGAGTCATGTTCTTCTATAACTTCAAGTTCATTTGAGAATTTCACTCATCAGGAATATATAGATCCAAGAGGCTACACAATACATTAAAGCCATTAATTCAAATAAATCTGATATTCAAATATCTAGAATTCCTCAGCTCAATATGCTGACATATTGACAGGGAAAATCAATTGCTAGGGCTCAGGGCCTATACTGTAAAGTCTAATGGTTATTTTAGAATGGCAGATAAAATCATAAAATTATCAATTTATAATGTACTGGGCTACCACCAAAAACAAAAGAAAAAAATAGACTCGGTTTTCTGTTATCCATGCCAACAAAATGAAACACTAATACACTTAATTTTCTTCAGACATTAGATTTCATATCTTTAATTTCTGGTTCATTTCCTGGCTACTGAGGTATTCTGCACTCTCTCAGCCACCTTAGCACTCCTCACACCGATCCTGACATCTTTGGGTCACTTAGCCAGTCGGCAAGAAATTATGGGACATATCCCATCACTGGCTCAGGGCAGTGGGGCAGGCACAACTTTAACTCAGCTGCAGCAGAGCTCTAATAAAATATTCAGGGAGACATAGCACTCTGAATGGAGATGTGATCGGCCACGAGAATTCTAAATGGAAAAAGTGAATTTCAATTCCTCCTCCTTTAGTATTTCTAAATAAGTCATTTTCAGGCTTCAAGAGGTTCAAATGCTAAGTTCCAGGAAACAAGGCTCTAGAGTACCTGATAAATAAATCCTTGTTTCATTACAGCACAGGCTTTATTTTTGCAAAGTGAATGCAGTCTTTAACAGAACAGTATCAGAAATCTAAAGACAGTATGGAATAGTAGATAGATTCTTGGGTTTGGGAGTCAGAAAATACGTGTTGAAACCAGACTGTGCCACATTCTATCAGTGTGACCTTAGGCAGACTTTTTGTTTTAAGCCTATTTTCAGAGTTGTTTTGGAGAGGTGGGGAAATAATGTATGTGAAAATATTAAAAGTAGAGCATTATTCATTCATGATTAATAATATAGGGAAATTATTTTACTTTACTATTAGTGTATTTTCTTTAAGATCATCACACATGGGGTGCCTGGGTGGCACAGCAGTTAAGCGTCTGCCTTCGGCTCAGGGCGTGATCCCGGCGTTACGGGATCGAGCCCCACATCAGGCTCCTCCGCTGTGAGCCTGCTTCTTCCTCTCCCACCCCCTGCTTGTGTTCCCTCTCTCACTGGCTATCTCTATCTCTGTCAAATAAATAAAATCTTTAAAAAAAAAAAAAGATCATCACACATAAATATATATAATCACTCTTGTGTGCTTAGCCAAGTATTGGATTATAAAAAAAAGTATAAATACAATCCTTCCCTATAAAAAGAAACTCCTAACATTTAGTTGAGCTCTAAGTTACTGCTCATAATTTACTTGGCTATTTGTCTCCAAAGACAAAATTATTAAAGGTTTATCAGTGGAATTTAAAAAATTAATAACAACTGGTTTTATTGAAGCCATAAAATATAAAGCATTTCTAGGTCTTGGGATGTGTTGGAATAAACAAATTGAAATAAGCAAAGGCACAAAACCTGAGTGTCATTCATTCACCTAATTACCAGACTTTCCCATTTTTCACATTACCAATCTATTTCCTCATTGTACTGGTTATCCTCTAAAGACCATGCACTGCATAAACTCATTGTCAACAAGAGTAGATCATGTGAATTAACCATGTAAATGTATTTAAACAATTAAAGCTACAAAGATATTCAAAGTTAAAGGACAAAAGCAAAGAAGCACTAATTCTAATTAGACAGCAATCAGACACAGGCTTAATTTCTCTTAGTACCATTTAAAAAGGAGTTTCTTAATGCCTACAATATATTTTAATGTATTTTACATAATTATTTTAATGCTTATATATCTGCATATGTTAAATATACAAATATAAAAGCTCTTTGAAATTGATTTTTTTCCTGACAAATTGTCCCTCTTTAAAATACATTAAATCATTGTATTAATGCAACCAAGCCAGAAACTAACATCATACAGTCTGGCTCGTTTGGGCATATCAGGATCTGCAGCTGCCTTTCATTAACGCTATCAGACTGGACTTTCATTTGCAGAAAGAGACCCATTGATTATGTCAAAGAACATCAGTTTTGTCCTTTAATGACCCATGAGCTCCTTTCAAAAGCAGTTCAGTAATGACTACTACATTAAAACTTCAAACATGTTCAACCACAAGATGAGTTTCTAAAGTACTACTCTCATCAGTGTTGCAGGGTCATATGTGAGGAAAAATATTGGTCTGGGAACCAGACACCTGGCTGCTAGTGCAGACTGTTACAAATTGTTTGCATGACCATGGGCACAGGGTTGCCATAAAAAAATACAGGACACCCAATTTCAATTGCACAAATTACAATATAAATATGTCCTAAATATATGGAGCATACTTATGTTAAAACATGATTCACCGGCCAAGACCCACCTATATGCTTCCTACAACAGACTCATTTCAGACCAAAAGACACCTGCAAATTGAAAGTGAAGGGATGGAGAAACATTTATCATTCAAAGGGATGTCAAAAGAAAGCCAGGATAACAATACTTATATTGGACAAAATAGACTTTAAAACAAAGATCGTAACAACAGACAAAGGAGGATGCTCTATAATAATAAAGGGGACAATCCAACAAGAATATATAACAATTGTAGATATTTAGGCACCCAACATGGAAGCAACCAAATACATAAAGCAGCTAATAACAAACATAAAGGAACAAATCGATAGCAATACAAAAATAGTAGGGGACTTTAATACCACACTTTATCAATGGACAATTCATCCAAACTAAAATCAATGAGTTAGCAGTAGCTTTGAAGGACTCGCTGGACAAGGTGGATCCAACAGATATATTGAAAACAATCCATCCTAAAGCAGCAGAATACACATTCTTTTCAAGTGCACATGGAACATTATCTGGAATAGATCACATATTAGGCCATAAAACAAGTCTCAACGAATTCAAAAAGACTGAAGTCATACCATGCACCTTTTCTGACTACAATGCTTTGAAACTAGTAATCAACCACAAGAAAAAGTCTGGAAAGACCACAAATACATGGAGGTTAAGGAACATGCTACTAAACGATGTATGGGTCAACCAAGAATTCAAAGAAGAAATCAAAAACTACATGGAAATAAATGGAAATGAAAACATAACAGTCCAAAATCTTTTGGATGCAGCAAAAGCAGTTCTAAGGAGGAAGTTTATAGCAATACAGGCCTACCTCAAAAAGCAAGAAAAATCCCAAACAATCAATCTAAACTTACACCTAAAGGAGCAAGAAAAATAACAAACAAAACCCAAAGCTAGCAGAAGAAAGGAAATAAGGATTAGAGCAGAAGTAAGCAAAATAGAACCCCCCCCCTCCCAAAATAGAACAGATCAATAAAACCAGGAGCTGGTTCTTTGAAAAGATCAACAAAATTGATAAACCTCTAGACAGACTCCAAAAACAGAGAGAGAGAGAGAGAAGATTCAAATAAACAAAATCAAAAATGTAAGAGGAGAAACAAGTGACACCACAGAAATTTAAACTGTAAAAGAATATTTTGAAAAGTTACATGCCAACAAATTGGACAATCTAGAAAAAAATGGATAAATACCTCGAAATGTGTAACATTCCAAAATTGAAGAAGAAACAGAAAATTTGAACAGACCAATTATCAGGAATAAAATTGAATCAGTAATCAAAAAACATCCAACAAAAGTCCAGAGCCAGATGGTTTCATAGGTAAATTCTACCATATAAGGAAGAGTTAATACCAGGGTACCTGGGTGGCTCAGTGGGTTAAGCTTCTGCCTTCAGCTCAGGTCATGATCTCAGGGTCCTGAGATCGAGCCTCACATCAGGCTCCTCTGCCTCTCCCCCTGCTCCTGTTTTCTCTTTCTCTTTCTCTCTCTCTCTCTCTCAAATAAATAAATAAAATCTTTAAAAAATTAAAGAAGAATTAGTACCTATTCTTCTCAAACAATTCCATAAATTAGAAGAAGAAAAATTTCCAGATTCATTCCATGAGACAAGCATTACCCTGATTAAAACAAACAAGCAAAACAACAATAGGTAAAGATAACCACGAAAACAAGAGAGAGAGACAGAACTGCAGGCCAATATCTCTGATGAACATAGAGGCAAAAATTCTCAATAAAATATTAGCAAACTGAATCCATAATACATTAAAAAAATCATTCACCATGATCAAGGAGATTTAATCTCAGTCTGCAAGATGGTTCAATATTTGCAAAATCAATATGATACATCACATCAGTAAAAGAAAGGATAAAAATCATATGATCATTTGAATAGATGGAGAAAAAGCATGTGATGAAGTACAACATGAATTCATGATCAAAATCCTCAGAAAAGTGGGCTTAGACAGAATATACCTCAACATAAAAAAGTCCATATATGAAAAACCCACAGCAAACATCATACTGAATAGAGAAAAGTAGGGGCTTTTTCCCTTAAGATCAGGAACAAGACATGGATGTCCGCTCTCAACACTTGTGTTCAACATAGTACCAGGAGTCCTAGCCACAGCAATCAGAAAACAAAAAGAAACAAAAGGCACCCAAATTGGTAAGGAAGAAGTAAAACTTTCACTATTTGCAAATGATTTGTTACTACATAAAAAAAATTCTAAAGGCTCCACCAAAAATATACTAGAACTCATAAATGAATTCACTAAATTCACAAGATACAAAGTTAATCTACAGAAATATGTTGCATTTCTGTATAGTAATAATGCAGCAGAAAGAGAAATTAACAATCCCAATTCCAACTGCACCAAAAATAATAAAATACCTAGGAATAAAATTCAACAGGGAGGTAAAAAACCTGTACTCTGAAAAGTATAAAGCACTGATGAAAGAAATCGAAGACATGAAATGCAAAGACATGCTCATGGATTAGAAGAAAAAATATTGTTAAAATGTCCATATTACTCAAAGCGAGTTACAGATTTAATGCAATCCCTATCAAAATACCAACAGCATTTTTCACAGACTTAGCACATGGTTATCCTAAAATTAGTACGGAACCAAAAAAGACCCCAAATAGTCAAAGCGATCCTAAAAAAGGAAAACAAAACTGGAAGTATCACAATTCCAGACTTCAATTTATATTACAAAGATGTAGTAATCAAAACAGTATAGTACAGGGTACAAAAATAAACACATAGATCAACAGAACAGAATAGAAAACCCAGAAATGAACCTATGTTATATGGTCAATTAATCTTTCACAAGCAGGAAATATTATCCAATGGGGAAAAGACAGTCTCTTCAACAAATGGTGTTGGGAAAACTGGACAGCAACATGCAAAAGAATGAAACTGGACGACTTCTTTATATCATACACAAAATTAAACTCAAAATGGATTAAAGACCTAAATGTAAGACCTGGGACCACAAAAATCCTAGAAGAGAGCACAGGCAGAAGTGTCTCTGACATTGGCCATAGCAACATTTTTCTATATATGTCCCCTGAGGCAAGGGTAACAAAAGCAAAAACAAACTATTGGGACAACATCAAAATGAAAAGCTTCTGCACATCAAAGGAGACAGCCAACCAAAGGCAACCTACAGAATGGGAGAAGATATTTGCAAATGACATATCCACAAAGGGTTAGTATCCAAAATATATATAGAACTGATACAACTCAACATCTAAAAAAGAAATAATCCAATTAAAAAAAGAAATCCAATTAAAAAAAGAGAAGACATGAACAGATAATTTCTCCAAAGACGACATACACACAGCCAACAGACACATGAAAAGATGCTCAACATCACTCATCATCAAGGAAATGCAAATTAAAACCACAAGAGATATCACCTCATACCTGTCAAAATGGCTAAAATCAAAAACACTTGGTGAGGATGCAAAGAAAGGGGAACCCTCTTACATTGTTGGAGGGAATGCAAGCTGGAGCAGCTGCTGTGGAAAACAGTGTGGAGGCTCCTCAAAAAGTTAAAAATAGAACTACCCTACAATCCATTAATTACACTACTGGGTATTAACCCAAAAAATACAAAAACCCTAATTCAAAGGGATACAGGCACCCCTATGTTTATTGCAGCATTATTTAAAATAGCCAAATTATAGAAGCAGCCCAAGTATCCATGAATAGATAAATGGATAAAGAAGATGTGGTGTATGCATTTATACTTGAGATCTTTAGAAAGAAGAAAGCCATATATCTTTCTGGAATATACTTAACAACATAGCATCTTGTTCCATCAGAACAAGCAAGAAGAGCCAGAGAGAATGTGACCAAGACACAGTCTTTTAAAACTTCATCTCAGAAGAATTCACCACATTTACCATATTCTATTTGTTAAAAACAAGTAAGCAGGTGCAGACCACATCAAGGGGAAAGCAACATATAAAATGTGAGTACCAGAAGTTGGGAGTCATTGGAAACCATTTTAGATACCACCTACCACACATTAAAATGTTTCTCTGGAAAAGTTACTTTAGAGCTATTCTTAGTTAAATTTAATTTATAACATATAAACATAGGGGAAGGGAAAAAAAAGAAAGGGAGGCAAACCATAAAAGACTCTTAACTACAGAAAACAAACTGAGGGTTGATGGAAGGGAGGTGGGCAGGGGATGGACTAGATGGGTGATGGGTATTAAGGAGGGCACTTGTTGTGATGTGTGTTCTATGTAAGTTATGAATCACTAATTTCTGTTCTTGAAACCAATATTACACTGTATGTTAACTGAAATTTAAATAAAAACTTGAAAACTTCCCCCCCAATCCATCTATCTATCATCTCTTTATCTATCTGTCTACCTACCTATCTATAATTTGCTAAAATGGAAGCTCTGTATTTGGACCCTTAGAAGATTGATGAACAATTTTTTTGAAGATTTTATTTATTTATTTATTTATTATTTATTTATTTGAGAGAGAGAGAGGGAGGGAGAATGTGAGCAGGGGGGTGGGCAGAGGAAGAGGGAGAAAAAGGACTCCAGGCAGACTCCAGGCCGAGTGTGAAGCCTGACAGGGTCTCAATCTCACAACTCTGAGATCACGACCTGAGACAAAATCCAGAGTCAGACACTTAACTATGCCACCCAGGTGCCCCAAGATTGGTGAACAATATTAAAGACATCAAGCTTTGGATCTAAAGATCTCAAATATAGATAGTTCTTTTCCAGTGTGAAACATAAGATTTAGTTTATCTCTTTTTCAAAAGGTAGCCACAATTTCAGATGTGCCAAGATAGAATTTTGTTCATTAATCCAAATTCTGTTCATTAATCCAAATAGTACCATGTTTACTAGTCCTTGCTTCCATTGATGATATAACACACTTAATCTTGCCTTTTGTTTGATCACTTCAGGTTGTAAAATGCTATTTTTAGCTAATAATCAATTTAAGACTTAAAACCAGTCAAGTCTAACTCATGTCTCAAAGTTAAGCAGGCAGAAAATGTTTCTAGGGATGTATATTACTTTCCTAGGGCTGCCACAATAAAATACCACAAACCAACCTGCTTCAAACACATTGATTCTCTTCAGTTCTGCAGGCTAGAAGTTTGCAGTCAAGGTGTTGAAAGGGCCATGTTCTTTCTGTTCTAGAGGAAAACACTTCTTTGCCTCTTCCCACTTCTGGTTGTTGCCGGTAATGCTTGGCATTCTTAGGCCTGTAGATGCATCACTCCAGTCTCTGCTTCAGTATTCAAAGGTGCTTGTCCCTCTGTCTTCCATGTCTTCACCTAGCATTTTCCTCTCTGTGTCTCCTCTGTATCCATCCCTCATTATACAAGGATACCTGTAATTGAATTAAGTCCTACCCTAAACCAACAGGACCTCATCTACTTTCATTAGATTATATCTGCAAAGGCCTTATTTTCAAATAAGGTCACATTCACAGGTCCCAGAAGTTAGGATTTCAACACATTTTAGGGGACCACAACACGTAACAGGGTGCTTGAAAAAAGATGCAGATTCCAACCCCACAGGAACCTCCCTTCCCTTGGGAATTCTGATTCTTTAGGTATTAGGAAAGTTATAAGGATCTGAGGGTTTGACAAGCCCTGCAGGTATGTTCTATGGGAGTGGTGCACAGGCCACATTTTGGCAAACTCTGCTCAAGCCAACCAGCTAGACCTTCCCACTAACTGTTGGCAAACAACAGTTAAAACCCCCAGGCTTTGTCTTCTTGATTTTCTTAATGAGAAAATTTAGGTGAGGGACAGTGTGGCAAAATGAATAGACAATGGGGGTAGCATCTAAGGACTGAAGTCTGAATACTGGCTCCACACTAGCCATGTGACTGTAGTTCAGCCCCTCAACCTCTGATTCATCAGCTGCATCGCTGAGTTTTTCTTAGAATTAAATGAAGTAACATTTGCAAAAGCATCTATCCAGTTCAAAATAATATACTATTAGGACTAAAAGTGACAATAAAAATTTATTCATGTCATTTAATCCAGCAATTTCTCTTCATTCACCATTTATTTAATAAAAATTTATGAAGTACATACCATATGACAGACATGGAGCTTGGCACTTGGGATGCAACAGTGAACAATAAATATAGCCTATACTCCATATTCTGGAGGAACTATAACTTAAGGAAATAATCTAAAATATTAAAAGAAATCATAAACATAAAACTCTTCATGACAACATTAAAAAAACAGAAACAATAAATATCTAACAATAGAAAAGTTTATCTACTGAGTGAAACACCCTGCAGGCATGAAAACTATGTACTCATGTGAAAAATGCATTTAATATGAAGTAAAAATTAAAGTACAAAACCATGATTACAAATACATAAAAATAAAACTATATTATGGGGGAGAACAATGGACTAACATTGACCAAAATGAAATAGTGATAACATTATGAATGATTTTTTTTTTTTCCTAACATTCACTGGGATGGAAGCATTAGTTTCTTCTTTATCTGAGACTGGGTTTTGTTTTAATTTTTTTTAACAGAGGAATTGCTTTTGGAATCTGGAAAAAAAGAAAAAAAGCCTATTTTTAAATGAGTTGCATACTATCAGGTTACAGTACATGTCAATAAATCTACAAGTGTCAGGTAGATCCAGTGTCCTACAGGTTTGTAAGGTCTTCCTTGAGGCATGCAGTCCAAATGAATCTCTTCCAAGACCAGATGTACTGGGCTTGTATCCAGCATGCCATCATGCTTCCCTCTTCCTGTTGGGGCCCAGGACTTGCTGGTCTTTCTAACTAAAGCAGCACCTAAACTAACAGGCTCTCAGCTTACGTCTGTAGGACTGAATTGAAATGTTCTAAGTGACTCTAAGATTCCTTTTCCTAATCACAACTGGCACTTTGAAGCATATCATGTAATAACTACAGTTTGAATTATTCTTCCTAGATATATTACTTTTGGTGTCACTCACACGAACAGGCAGCTTTCTCTGCCTTGTGCTGTGTTCTACGTGATGCAAACTTTTCAACAAGAACCCACTCCCATTCCTCCCCAATCCCTAACTCCAAGTTTCTAAGATGTTAATTTACAAAATTGCTTTTATTAAATAACTAATTTCCATTTTTATTAAAGATAAAAACTCACTTCTGGTCAGAGCTTTAGACAAATATGAGATAGTAAGATTCCAAATGAGAACAAGTGTATTTAACCCTTTGTTTATCCTGGGCAATGATTTTGGGAGGCAAAAGTATGAATTCCATTAGGATTTTTACAATATTAAAAATAACAATTGTGTTTCTATTACTTTGTCCCCAGATGCCCAAGTATCCCAAGTAGGAAAAATTTTGCCTGAAGTTAAATATCACTCAAGACCCCATGATCCATGCAGAGAGGAGCTTGAGAGGCCCCAGGAAATTGTTTTCTAGTGGTGGTCCCTTCAACCCTTGGTAGATGATAAAAGGCAATTTTCTCACTGCTGAGTCCTGCATTTGGTATCTGAGGGGAAGATTCATTTTCCTTTATGCTGGCAAGAATCTATCACGTGAAGAGGGGGCTGGGTAGGGTACTTATCCATGTTAAGGTTGTTGTTTTGCCTTTTTGGTTAAAGTAGAATTAAAACAGTAAACTGGACAGAGTGCCAGAGGCCCAGACCAGGGCTCTGAGGCAAGTTCATAATCAAGGACTGTGAAAGATATTTCTCAATGTGCTTTAATTCTTTCTTCCTAGTATGTTAACAGATTGAAGCTTTTTTTTTTTTTTAAAGATTTTATTTATTTATTCGACAGAGATAGAGACAGCCAGCGAGAGAGGGAACACAAGCCAGGGGGAGTGGGAGAGAAAGAAGCAGGCTCATAGCAGAGGAGCCTGATGTGGGGCTCGATCCCACAACTCCGGGATCACGCCCTGAGCCGAAGGCAGACGCCCAACCGCTGTGCCACCCAGGCGCCCCTGAAGCTTTTTTTATTCAGTATTTTGCAACCAAGGAATAATTATAAACATCACTGTCTTAGCTGAGTTTCCTCAGAAGTAGACTCTGAAAAAAGTATTCCAAGGAAAATAGTTTGTGATATATAGGAATATATAAGGAATAAAAGGGTGATATTTTAAAATAAAGGAAAAAATTATATAGGAGAGGAAAGCCAGAAAACAAACCATTATTAAGACATCTACCACAGTGGGCAACTGAAGCTTAGTTCCTCGAAGAAACTCTATAAATACAATATTTTCATCATTTTTTATGTGTAATGTAGAACGACGATATGTTCTAGTCATAGCAAATAATTGTTTCCCACTCTCAAACTGCCTTTTTACAAATAAATCTCTAACTTTTTTTTTTTAAAGATTTTATTTATTTGACAGAGAGAGAGACAGCCAGCGAGAGAGGGAACACAAGCAGGGGGAGTGGGAGAGGAAGAAGCAGGCTCCCAGCGGAGGAGTCCGATGTGGGGCTCGAACCCTGGTCCATGGGATCACGCCCTGAGCCAAAGGCAGATGCTTACAGACTGAGCCACCGAGGCGCCCCTCTAACTCTTTAATTTCCTCATAATTTTCCTTTTTCCCTAAAAGTGAGGATTTCACAAACACTAATTAATTTGGGGTTCTGGTTTTGGGCTACATTGAGTGGTGGTATAGTTGTTAAGAACCCCATGTCTGAAGCCTGGGTTCGATACTGTGCTCAGACACTTATCAGCTGTGTACCTTGAGCAAGTTATTTAACCTCTCAGTGCTTCAATGTCCTCACCTATAACGTGAGTGTCATAATTTTACCTATTTGGTAGTCACTATGGTGTAACGTTCATGAGTTAATATAAATAACCTAGAATAGTGCCTGGCTCATTATAAATGTCTGTTGAGAAAAAAAAATGAGGAAATAACAGCAATCATTTATCGGGCCTATCCTTTGTGCCACATATTCTTGACCCTATAACTATGCAGATAAGTCAGATACATGGAAGACCTCTATGAACGCAACAGTTGAGTAAAAAGAGACTAAAATAGGTGGACAAATTCTAGTTAAACAGATAACTGTATCACAATGTAGTAAAGACCATAAAAGCACAGAACAGGAAGGAACCAACTACTTGGGTGAAGGTGGGACAAGTTCACCCTTGTAGTCTGTGTGAGAGGGGAAGCAGGCAGTGGGGGACTGGGCAGGGGGGTTGGAAGCTCTGGGAAGGGAGAAGAAGAGGACCTGTGACCGGGCTTACTGTACTAGAGGAATGGTAAGAAATTAGAGTGTGGCTGAAATTTAGAGTGTTGTTCACAAAGAAGTATTTAGTTAGGACTAGGGTATAATGGCCTTTGCTCACCAAATAAAGAATATTGACTTTTCTTCTAGAGAAAGAAGCCAGAGATGTTGTTTGTTTTTTTGCTGTTGCATGAAGTAACAGCTCATATTTGCTTCTCAGAAAAAAAGAATTCAGTCATGAATGTGAAGAACTGACTGGAATAAGGAGCCAGAGTCTGCTGTGGCTACAGTCCAAGTGAGAGGTAACTAAGACTAGGGCAGTGGGGATGAAGAGCAAATGGCATGTTGAAGGAAACTTTTGGAGTTGGTGATGAATTGGATAGGTCTGGGCAGAGAAGAGGGTGGCTTTAAGAAAGATACTATGATCTCCCACTCATGAAACTCAGTTGGTCACAGCACTAACAGGCATAAGAAATACGGAAGACAATCAAGTTAGTGAGCCAAGGGGGAGGGGCCCATGACAGGGGTAGGTAATGGTAGATCTAAGGAGCTTATAGGAAATTTAGACAAAAGTTTCTATCTGGTTATCTTTGGATTTGGAAGACATTAGCATGTGAGTATGTAAATACAGGATCTCACCCAGAAGTTATACTCTATTTGGAAGGAAATTACAGTACACCATGGTTTCTCAATTGTACCAAAATAAACCTATAAAATGGTATACCTATTAAACTGAATAACATCTCCATTCCCAGACTTTCAATGGGTAAAATGGAAATGTAAATCACTGTATAACATTTTCTCTTTCATGTTTACAATGAAGTTAGGTGGCCATTCCATTTCATGATCCTATTCCAACATATGCACACTAAAACTGACAAGTCAAAGCTTAATTCAATAATATATGAGCCATAATTATTATGCAGTTGTTCTGAGGTTAATCTTATCAGTAATCATTTGATTTCCAAGACTGATTTCACAGACTGGTTGTCTCTCCCTTATTACCATATATGTATTTATCCCAAGGTTGTACCACTGACAAAGACTTTCCTAAATAAAGAAGGCTTGTGTTTAAAGCCTTTGCTGTTCTCCTCTGCTAGATCTCTAAAATAAAAAGGCTGGTTCTCCTAAGAAAAAAAACTGGGCATACAACTCTTAAATGTTCTCACCTTCAGTATAGTGGTCATTTAGACATTTTTTTTTCCCCCAATGATGATGCCATCTCTCAAAACATTAGAATTTTTTAAAGATAATCAAAGCCTACCACTCTTATTTGATGTCCTTTTAGTGACAGCAATTTCTCATTCTTTAAAGTTGGATTTGGTTTTTATGATCAACTAAACATCATTTGCAGCCAAGTGATTAAGTAAACAAGTTGGAAAGTGAAACATAATCATAAAATAATAATAGTTTTCTTCTATTTTTCCATTGCCATAGGCAAATCCGAAACACAAAATTTAAACCTGACTATATTCTTGGAATCAATGACCACTTTGAGGGAAATATACATCAAACTATATGTTCATTAAAAGGAAAAAAATCAATCTCATTACTTCATTATAAAATCTTAGTATTCCACTACTTTTAGATTTTTTAAGACTTCAACAAGACCTCTCAAAGAAATTAATTTTAGACAAAGTTTAATAGATGCTGAAGCTTTTTAAAAAATATATTTACCTTGAGTCATTTGCACAATCATCATTAAGGATTTCAAGGCAACCCAATTTAAATTGGCTTATTACTAATTTAAGTCTCCTTGTCCTTTATATATAATGTAATATGCTGGTTTTTTTAGTTTAGCCCCTAAAACCACAACCTTAATTTAACCATACATCAACATTTCAGATAACACAGCTAAAATGTTAATGAACAAGTCTAAAATATACGACTAGCCAATTTTTCATTAAAAATAAAATACCCTTTGGAAAAGGGTCACACAGATTGATCATAAATGAATGCTGTTTCCTTAAGGCAGAGAAATGACCTAAGTTTAATTGGTTCACATAAAAAGGAGTCTTATTAGCTAAATCTGACAGAAACCTTTGGCTGAATGTCATCTTACCTTTAGATTTTTCACTAACTACTTTTATAAATGCATAATTATAGACCAGTGATTTATATTTTTATACACAAAGTAGGCAATTTGTTTTTTAGTACCTACTATGTATTAAGCATGATGCTACGTAGTAAAGACACAGTGGGAAACAAGATAGACACAAGCATGATTCTTACCCTTACAGAGTTTATGGTCTTGGAACACATCATGAACAAATGTTCATTCTACATAGATTTTTAATCCCCCTCTTGCACATTAAAAGGGATATTGACAATGATCAAATGTCACTTACATTTCACTTTGATGAAAGCTTCAAGTATGATCACCAAAATCAAGTCAGAATAGAAGAAAATCTTAAATGGTCTTAAATTAATAAAAGCATGAGTTAGCTTGATGATGACATATGCTGGTGTGCATTACCAGCACATTTCTTCCGAGAAGCCTGTTTTATTGCATTTCAGGATCATAAACAGATGTTTTTGATCTTGTATTTCACTGTTACCCTGGAAAGGAGTGGTAAGTCAGTGAAGGTAACTTATCTATGTAAAATCTCTACATTCATTTGGAATGTGGAACAGACAAACATAAAGTGCAGAGAGAGATGACAGAGGTACAGTCCAAAGCATGAGCACCTCCACTTCATTTTTTATGGAGGTTTAAGATAGCATTTCGAACAGCTGTTTGGAAATAGCATATGGTCATAGTTTTCTTATCCTCAAGTACTCACTATGAAGTGTTGTTAGCACTTTACATAGGGTATTTCATTTAATTGTCACAGCCACTCCGTGAGGTAGGTATTATTCTCCCTATTTCACAGATGGAGAAACTAAGGCTCAAAGAAGTAGTATGCCCAAAGTCACAGTTTATACTTTGAAATTAGATTGAAACTCAGGTCTGTCCAATTCTAAAGCCCAATTCTTAACTACTATGCTATACTGCTTTAGAACAATAAGAAAGAGGAAGAAGAAAAGGAGGAGGAGGAGAATGTTTACTAGTGATCATTGTAGAAATTCATTGGTTAAGTCAGGTTTTACCATTCTGGCTAAACTCATTGCCAAACCAATTATAGCAAAAAGATATTACAGAAATAATTTCCCATGTCTGACCTACATCTTAGAAAAACTAAGAAGAAATACAACTTTACACCTCCAGGTAGGTTGTAGGTTCCCATTAGCCTGTCATTTCAATTGTTATCTCTTTCTCGTTTTGAGTTGTCAAAAGCAATCTTAATATCAAATCCTCACTGGTGGCAGTTCTCAGATGTGTTCACCTTTTTCTGCACACTGAGATCCAAAGCTATTACTATTTCTTTGAAGTCGACTTCAAATTGATTGAGGATGAGAGGATAATTATTTTAGTCAATAGCTTCTACTCCAAATTCTTCAATCTTCTCATCAGACTGCTGATGAGTGGAAGAATTGACTTCTCTAGTCAGGTGCAAGAGCTATGGTCAGGAGGAGTAAAACCATGGGGCTGGCTCCTCAGCAGGATAGGAAAAGAACCTCCATGGGGAGAAAAAAAAGGTGATGAAGTCACAGCCCCAGGGAGGAGCTGACCAAAAAAACTTAAGGTCAAACAAAAATGTGAAACTATAATCCAATTTTAGCAAATCTTGGCATTTTGGGTGAGGCAGAACAAGCATTATCTCTAAAATTTCAGACTGGGGCAATGTAACTGTCAGGTCCTGTGCACAGAATTAGCCCACATGGGCAGTTTGATGCAGGGGAAGGGAGAGAGAAGCAATGTAGCCCTGGGGAGAGCCTAGTAAGAAAGCCTCCAACTAAATAGCTGAGATAAAGCTCTGGGCTGTCTCAGATGGCAGAGATGAGATTAAAAGAAAAGACAAGCATGTGGCCCAGACTTGCCCAAGTATCTCTCCAGCAATCACAGAATCCTTACGCTATTCATTCTGGCCTATGGATAGACCTAGAATCAGGAAAATAGACCAGATCTAATCATTAAACAAACCTAACTATTTGGACAGCAGGCTTAAATGGGTCCCCAGATCTGAGCTATGTCAATCCTACTCCGTTGAAACAGCTCATAGCACAAGAGAAGTTTGCTCAAGTCCATAGCATGAGTCTCATCTTGGAGAAGATGTCAAGGATTCCAGTTTCTTGCAGAAGCTTCTGGGATGATGATGATGATGAAGATGATTATATTTATGAGTAATTATTTACTATAGATCAAGCTATGTGCTGAAAACTATACATACAGTTTGATGGTTCTCCAACAGGTCCATTTTGAAATTATGAGAGCATTTTGAGTTTTAATAACTCAAGTGACTGGGGTCACTGCTGGCATTTAGCAAGTATGGGTCAGGAATCTAAACAGTCTCACATAATGAAGAATCAATGAATCTGGAATTCTAGTAGTATCTCTTTTTGACACAAATCTGATCTGGGCCCATCCTACTTCCTTGAGATAGCTCTGTGAGTTAGTTCATTTAATCTTGACAATGTTACATTTGTTACCCTTATTAGAGGAGAAAACAGGCTTAAAGATGTTAAGCAAATTATTCTTGGTTGTTGCTCACACAACTCATCAGGGGCAGAACCAGGGTAATAATCCAGAGAATCTAGTCCATTATTTTTCATGCTTAAGTGCTGGAACCACATTCACAAAATGACTCACTAGGGCTAAGTGTTAGGAATAGACACGAAGTTAAGAGAAGTGGCAAGACAAGAGTTGTCTGTTTCATTTTTGTCAATAGACAAACACTATTTCGCTATTTAGGCATGCTATCCTACTGCTGTCTCCACTCCAGATAATTACAAAAGGTAGTAAATGTAAACTTTGGAAAGAACCTCTTATCCTAGACCAAAACCATATCTAAAACTATGCCTTTTCTTTCTAATTAATGTGATATAATGGAAAGCACACAAGATTCAATCAGAATTGTGTTTCCAATCCTGAATTGACCACTAACAAATTTAGACAAGTCACATTGCCTATTTCTCAGTTTCTTCCTAATGTAAATGTGATGTCTAACTTAATGATCTAGACCCTTTCAAGATCTGGGGGCAAGGAGGTACTTTGTTTTGAATGGTATATGAGGCTGGATATGTATATAACATATATGGCTTCATTCAATGTACGTATCTTTTAGAAGAAGGGTGATTACCAAGGGACAATGCTAAACATTAGCTGACCTATAGACAGTACAAGACAGAATCTATCTTCAAAACCCCATCAGTGTCCACAGAGTATTTTGGGCACCCTGAGTTCATAAGGCTCAGTTCTGCTTATAAGAACATCAATATTTCACATGTACTTCCCTAAAAATTGTCAGAACCCTGCAGTACAAGATTAAGGAATGCTATTACTTGATGCATTTGAGTCATAAAATTTTAACAACTGCTTACAGGAAAAACAAAAACATTTAGAACTTTTTGCTAAGGTTTTGCAATACTATTGACACTTGCAATGTGGAATCCCTGAAGAAACAGAAACATCAAGCCGTTAACTCCAGAGTACAGAGAGTTAGGATTTGTCTACCTGCCCAGATAGAAGATACTCTCAATCTCTGTATCTCTATCCCATACTCTGTTAGGAAGAGGTGGGGTGTTAAAATCAGTATCACATGAGCCAAGCATCCACAATTCTTGCTAAAACAGAAAGGCACACTAAAGTCCTCAATAAATAGTTTCTTAAAATACGTAAAAACATACATGAGCATTTTTAGAAATCCATAATTGGACTGAATCAAAGTGGGAATATACATACCAACACGATTCTCAAACATCTGTCTTCCTTTCCACTCTGGCATTCCTTAAATGGATTTTGATCTAACTGAACTTGTATTTTAGTGAAATGTCTCTTGTCTCCTTTCTAACTGCAGATTATCTGATTGGAACACACATGAGAGAACAAGCTCTTAGATTTTGACAAGTTGTTCTCTGTATATATTTTCCCCTATGCTTTCTTACATGGATTAAAGCTAAACCACAGCCACAAACACCTAACAGTGAATAACACAGTTAAAAAACTCACATTCTGCTTACAACTTTATTGAATAGGTAGTAGATGTTTGTTTTTAAGAAGGGAAGTTAAAAACCTCAAATGAGGGTATCAAAATATGCTTTTATAATTAAAAGCCTAAAGATAAGCCTAGGCCAACCCTCTTTCATCCTCTAAATGCTGGGGCTTGCTTATTCTCTAACAAAACATTAGCATGGGAACAGAACAATAATAGTAGTTAGAATCTGTGCATGTCCTTGGCATTTGATAGGTGCTAATTAAGATATTCTTTCCCACTTGAGTATGGAATTAAGAAATAAGAGATCAAGAGCAAAAAATGTCATTACTAAAATAGCTGAACAGGTGAATGTGACTTATATTGGTGGAAGAGAGTGTTTTCTAATATTGAACCCAGAATTAGACTATCTACCCAGTCATAGGCACAGCGGGGCAGACATGCTCTCCCTCCATACTCAGCTAATGAAGGGTAGAAACTTCATGGTGAGGAATAGAGGACATACTCCCTGTAGGCAGCTGGATCCCAAGGGAGATAAAGAAAAGAGTAGATCCAAGCATGCCCAATTTACTTTAGTCAAACTTACATATCAGAAAGCATTCAGTTACCCGGGGAATGAACGGGTCAGCAAAGAGGCAGAGAGAGGCTAGGAATGCTACACCCTGCCCCTCCAGATGGAAAGATACATTAGGAATGAACAAGAAGTGTCACTCCTTAATAATACCATAAGCCAGGCAGGCACTTGGTTTGGGGGTAGAGTAGGTAGTAAATTCATATCCCCATTGTCCAATATAATCCTTTAAACAGACATTAGAAAAATGTTCCATGTAAATTACTGCTTAAGATCATAAGGATTAGATTCCTCACAATGTAACAGTTAACTCCCAGAGACAGATAACACAGGGGCATTTATGTTTGATCAGAACTTTACAACTATTTTAGCAACAGACCCTTATAGTCAGGAGGGAAAGAAGGAAAGACAGGTCAAATTTCAAAGAAAAGTTAGTATTAGTGTGATATATTATGATAAAGAAGTTCTTAGGAAAGCCTACTAAAATTACTTTCTTTTTCCTCTGCTACCCATATAAATTGTGAGAAAGTATACCTAAACTACACCCAAATCAAGCCAAGAATTATTCATGTTGGCAATCTAAGTAGGAAACTATTCCCATGTCTAGTGATGTTGCTTTAAAATCACATTTTCCCATCCTGTTAGCTCTCCAAATTGCTCCTCTCACACTGGGTAAATTTCTCTATTTTTAAATCATTTAGACTTAAATTAGTCACACCTCCCTTCTCACCTGTAAATATAGTGACAAAACTGAACTGTAAGACTTTATCCAGAACAAGATCATATGGAGCTCTAGCCAAGAGGGTTCTCAGCATTATGAAAGGTGCTATTCTTTAAAAATAGAAACAAATTTTGTTTTTGATTGTCATTCCAGCATTTCAGATTTGTTTTGGTTGTCAAAGATGTTGAAAGGGATTACTAAGTTCTTACTGTTCAATATCCTTTAATGAA
Source organism: Ailuropoda melanoleuca (assembly GCF_002007445.2). NCBI lineage: Eukaryota > Metazoa > Chordata > Mammalia > Carnivora > Ursidae > Ailuropoda > Ailuropoda melanoleuca. The sequence goes on along the minus strand of NC_048219.1, from coordinate 124,064,983 downwards.
TTTAATAAGAAATAAGATCATGATCTTATAAAGGATTTTTAAAAAATCCTCAACAATATGCATACTTGTAACAATGATAAATGTAATTTTAGAAACCTCTGTTGAATTGTGACAACTAAATAATTTGTGCAATTTACAAAACAAATTCCTATTTATCTACTTCTCTTTGCTGTCAGTGACTACAGAGGGAGGAAGAAGAGATGAGGTGAAGGTTGAAAAGGACCGGTATGTTACAGTAGTTCTTTTATATACTTCTGTGGGGTCATTTCAATCTCAAAGTCACTTGTGTTCATAAGTGATTTAATAAGCTTTGTCTTCTCTTACACTCTATGAAAGAATATCATTGAGCAAGTAGAATAAAATGTGATTTCTTCTAAGACTCCGACTGAGCGTAGACAAGATTCAGCTCTCCCTAAGTAGAGCTCAAAGGTAGAAAGAAAGCCATAATATATCTGATGATAGCAAGGCATCTTGCCCCACCTCCTTGACTACAATCCCATAAGTAATCCTGGAACGTCAAGACTAATGGCAGTGACCACTTGGTCCCCTCATCTGAAAGCTGTGTAAACTGGGGCTCCCAGACATAAGTTCTCCTGCCTGGAGTCACATCTGGTGAGAGGCATAGCCAGAGCTAGAAGCAAGAGGCCCTCAACCAAGTCAGGTGGCCCTTCCTTTATCAAACCTGCGGCAAGAACAGAGGCTTAAACACCATTAGAAGAATAAGGAAAGAACAGTTAAGTTTTACTTCTAAAACCCTAGTACAAGAAGAGCTTTTCCAAAAAGAGTCCATTACAAGGATTTAAAGCTTATATTTGGATGGTGTTTATTAGGTACCTGAAAATGTCCATAATGTGATTCAGTTTTTCCAGCCTCAGTAAGACAGATCTATACTTGTCTTTTAGAACAAAATTTTGTCTTCACTACAAAGCTATCAATGATCAAATATGGGATATGGGGGTAGGGAGGGGGGCAAGGGATAGAAATAGAAGGTGGAAGGCTGCATTCCAACTACTTGTTATTCACGTTCTGATATATTTTGAAGAAATTCCTGATCAGTTTGTTGATAGGATTTATGGGATGACTTAGTCTCATCAGAAAGTAACATTTTCCTCATGAATGTGTATTAACCCAAATAAGGTAGCTCGGCCTTCATTTACAACCATCTGTTGAAAATGAATTTTTATGAGTTGTCTTCTCAAGACAGAGAGAAAACAGGTGTACATTTAACCCCAAACCACAGAATTGCTTAGCCCATTCTAAAGCTTGATAAGTTGTCTAGGATGTCACATATACAAATTAAAAATAAATCTGTTTACCTTGTGCTTTTATAGTTTAATATTTCATGCAGAACCCAAGTCTATAAATAAAACTATTTAACTTTCAAACTCGATACAGCCCAAGTCACCCTGCTTTCTGTAAACTCGCATCATCGCTGAGTCTTTAACACTTTAAAGGAATTAAAATTGATTCAGGCTTACTGAAAATGTCTTATTATTGTCCTGAGAGGACAGTGAACAGAAGGGTCCACAGAAGAGGAAGAGAACTGGCAGAAGTGGAGATTCACATACCTTCCTACGGGACGGCTTTGATCATACGCAGGTGTGGTACAACTTCCAGCCTTAAGTTTATACCATCTCAGTTGCCACAGGGGACATTAGGTTGTTTCCTATTCATCATGAAACAATGCAAGGCCTTTTTGCCAAGAGTGGATAGAAAAGTCTCGTTCCCTAAATGTTAACAGAATCAAGAGAACTATCTTTCTGAACCGTTTTCCGAAACAGTGTGTACATTCCTTTAGAACAGGACCAGATTTTATAGTGATTTGCTTCCACTATGTCCAGCAAATGCTTGGAGCCCATGAAAGACCTGTCAAGGGTGATGGGGATTATGACTAAATGTCATCTTTAAAGTTCCTCCCAAAACTGAGCAGAGAGGCAGAGGACTTGCTTTCAAGACTTGGGTTTGACTGTTCTATTATCCATGTGGACACCTCCTTCTTGAGTTTGTTTTCTCCTCTGTGATATATATGAATTATCAAAATCCCATGAGATGTAAAGGAATAAGATAGAAAAGAGATCTATTAAGGAGTCCTATAGCAAGTCCATCTAGAAATCCGTATGTCTTTTGGACATGAAAACCCTAAGGTTATAATCATGTTATCTTACCCTTATCAAAGCCTAACCTACGCTTCCTTCAACTGAGGCTCCAGATGTATCTTTAATATCTCTGTATATGCATTTATAACTTATCGTAAAATACAACTCTCATATATACCAGTTTATTCAATGAAATGTCTTTATATGGGCACATGGTTACAAACCATATTCCCAGCCTAGAGTATCCAGAGATGCAACAGACGGAAAGCACTACAGAGAGCACCGGCCTTTTTTGAGTACAAAGACACTGGATTCTAGGACTGCTTTTTACATTTGGGAGTTAATCTCTGAGGCTCAGTCTCCTCATCCATTAAGAATATCTTCAGGTGGCAGGATCATCCCTGTCCACTCAGAGATGGTCTAAGGTCATTAACATTAGGTAGTATGTGTGAACATATATTTGTAATGTTCTAATAAAAAGTGATTAATAGAAAAATGGACCAATACCTTCTCTCTTTTAAGTATCTAAAAGTTTCATTTTGCTTCAATAAATGGGCATAGTTTAAGTGATTGTAATCTTTGAGAAGACAGATGAAAGTGAGAAAAATAACTGTCATAAAAAGTACATATTGGCCACCACGTTGACAGAATTACCGTCCCTACCCAACTTCAATGCACAAAGCATTTAATTCAGGGTTTGTTACAAAGTAACCATCACATGAAAAAATACCTATTCCTTATGGATTTATTGCATGCCATTTACTACAAAAGTACCAAAAGTTATATTGCCAGAGCCACCTGTAAGACAACATGCTTCTTTTTAGTAATGGTATGTGTTGTATAGGGGCTATTTAACCCATAAACAGTTACCCCTTACTTATCTATATTTGGATTGTTCGCTTTGTGGATCTTCCCTGGCAAACTTTAAATCCCAATATGGCTTTCCTTTGTCATTCCACTACAATGTGGGGAGTTATTTCTCTCCACCCACACACATTCTCGGGTGTGTATTTTTGAAATGAAAGCCTATTTATCATCCTAAGCAAAATTAAGTTATGATGGTAAATCTGCTGCCAAAACATGGTCAGGACATCTTCCAAAGGCAAATATAAATGATTTGAGGTCATCCGTTTTTACTCCTCTGTTCCTCTTCAGGGAGATAATCTACTTTACTCTAGGTTCAAATGTCTTTTCCCTTCAGTTTGCCTTTTTTCCTGCTCCTTGAAATTGGCACTGTTTGGTCAAGTTTGTGCAGTGAGGACCTCGAATTTGAAGTGAATTAATACGAGTCACCAAAAAAACAGGTCTCAAAAATAGATTCTCAGGTCCTTCTCCCAAATAGGCTAATCACCAGGAGCTTATACTTTAAGGAGCGCTACAGTTGGTCCTTTGACACATTTGGAAAACCACTGGTCTCATGCAGATCGGGTCAGACCCACAATGGAGTCCCTACATCCCATCACTCACTCGGCCATTACCTCAGTCCTCTGACTCTAAGAGATTTTAGTGTCTGCATCTTGACAGTAAGAACCTTTCATCTTACAGCATCTCAAGCAATTCAACTGCACTTTATTTTGGACCTTATTTTAGTCTTGGATATAAATATTGCAAGGCCACCAAGTTGTCCAAATTAAGATAAACAGACACACAAAGAGGATTCTAAATGTGACCTACTTAAAGTTAGCAGAGTCTTTATTTTTGAAAACCTATTTACCTACTTCAGCTTCTCCTTTTTAAAAGTGTGTTGCTTATAAAACTCAGCTGGGGCAATTTACTTCTCTAAGTATTCAATCAGATTTTCATACCAATTAAGATAATTATCAGCACAATTTAAACAGATTTCTTAATTATAGCTACAAATATCTCTCACAGAAAACAAGTCCCAGAGCTTTTAACAAAAAGAATTTCCTGTAAATAGTAGGTGAGCACTAATTTCCATGCCTCACATCAGTGGGAAAAATTGTTTTTTCTAGCATTCATTTGCAGGTCATCAAGAAATCTTTCATCCTCACTTGTTACACTATACGCTCAGACCTACATTTCTTGGTGTCTAATATTTGGGTACACATCACTTCACACTGACACTAGCTAGAAAACAACATCTAACCACCTCATTAATTAAAAAGCAAGTGTGAATGTGTCTTAGATTTCCTTTCATGCTTAGCCTAGAGAGTCTCATTTTTATTCCTTGTTAAGGAAACACTTGCCTAAGGAGCAAGGAAGTCTTATGTTCACTGTGCTGGGACTTCGCTCTGCTTCTGTAGAAAGAATCATGAAAGAAAGAATCAAGAAAGAAATAATCACACCACTCACTCATATCTAACACAGATCCACACTGGGAGAGGGTGGGCTGCACTCAATGCTTCAAGGAGGAGTTCAGACAGGTTAAGTTCAGTGGAAGGCCAGAATCCCCTTGAGCACAGGCCAAGTGATCCATTTTCTAAAGATGTGCCACCTACACGGGGAGAAAAAGATGCATAATTCATCACCATCTTTTTTTTTTTTTTAAGCCAAAATACATGTTGCCATGAACTTCCCCTTTCATTTAGAAATCTAAGTATATGTCAAGGGAAATGCAACCACACAGCTCAACTCTACCAAATGTAGTCTTTGGGGAAGTTATTTGAATAATAGTATTCAATTTAATTAGCACTTCTGAATGTCCATGGCATGCCTAGAAAGCATCGAACAGGTGTTCCTAACACAGAGAAGACACTGCCCTATGAACAAATGTCAGGTCAACAGAGACTGGTCAGCTCTGTGTATGTCTAGGTTAATAATTGAAATCAATGTATCAAGAAAACATTTTTTAAAATTTTAAAAATAAGATGGTAAGAGCTAGAAGGAATCTTAGGAATCAACACATATCATTCCTACTTTGTAGGGAACTACAGTCCAAAGTGGTAAAATGATCACAAAATAAATCTGTGTAAAGGTAAAAAAAAAAAAAAAGAAGAAGAACCCAAGCATTCTAATTTCTATATTAATTTCATCTCTTCTTACTGCTTCTAACGAAATTGAAGCTTCTGTGAGATTATAGAATCCTCTTTTTCTTTCAAAGTCTTACATACTCTATACATAGTTAAATATGGTAGATAATGCAAACACATCAGACTTCAAAGTCAAACACTGCTGGGTTGGATTGCAGGTGGTTTTAGGTAGTTACTAGATTATCACTAGCTGAAATTAAATACACACTGTAGAAACTGGATAAAGCTGTAGTCTCAGATTCCAACACGTCAAGAGTCTAAGTATGTATTACAAACAAATGAGGCAAGACCAGAGGGACTATAGTGAACCAGAGCACATGTGTGTTTCCAGCATTTGTTGTCATAGGGTATATGAATGTGGGGCTGCCAGATTGTCCTATTTTTCAGGAGAGTCACAAGTCTGAAAAATTTGATGAAATCGCATTTTTAAATAGTAACAACTAATTCAAAATGTTAAAAAACATTGTGAGAGCCAAATAAAATACATATGCAGTTTAGACTGTTGTGAGCTGCTAGCTTGTAATGTCTAAGTGGAGCATGTCTGGGCAAAGACAACATAAGGAATGAGGCCAGATCAGAAACAATTATATTTTTATTTTTTTAATTTTTTTTTAAGATTTTATTTATTTAAGTGACAGAGAGAGACAGCCAGCGAGAGAGGGAACACAAGCAGGGGGAGTGGGAGAGGAAGAAGCAGGCTCCCAGCGGAGGAGCCTGATGTGGGACTCGATCCCAGAACGCCGGGATCACGCCCTGAGCCGAAGGCAGACGCTTAACGACTGTGCTACCCAGGTGCCCCCAATTATATTTTTAAAAGGTAAAACTCTTCCTTCCATTTAACATAGAGAGCCATATAATTCAAATTCACAATTCAAAATGTAAAGTCCTAAATTAATACAGAATTAGTACTGCTTTAACTCAACTTAATGCACTAACAGTAAAGTTGTACAAGGCATTGTGCTAAGGGTTGTAGAGGATAGAAGAGTATTAAAACATTATCCTTGCTCTTCAGAAGTTGATTCTTCAGTGCAGAGGTTAGGGAATTAACAAAAATCAGAAGAATAGAGAGAGAGAAAAACGGGCAATCATTAGAGGGTACTTACAAGTTGTCAAGGAAGGGAGAACTTATATTTGGATTGAAAACCCAAAAAGATTTCTTGAAGAGTGAGTAAACTGGGAGGCAGTGGAGACCAGGTTGTTCATTCCACCAGCAGATGACAAATACCTCTCAGACACAGTCTGGGTGAATGGGTTACAATAATGAGTAAGGCACCAAAGATCCTGGTGTTGAGAAGAAAATCATTGAGGGTCCAGGGTTGACCACCTCATCTATTTCCAGGGGTGGCATCATCACTCTGCACATCCAAACGGGAACTCGGGAGCTCTGAAAAGCCAAACCTATACCTGATAACAGTTTGTACTTCTCTCCTCAAAATTTCTGGAAATTTCCGTCCTCAAGATATGTATTGCATTCTTTCCATCACACATACAGTAATGAGACAGAGTATTGGGGCCTATGTATAGGGAAAGTGTCTCTGGAGAAGTCACATTTAAGTTTGGAAGTAAGGCATAAATAGTTCTGAAGAGTGCTCTATGCAGGAGGAATAGTAGGAACTAGGCCCAAGAAGAAAATGAGCTTAACATACCTCAAGGACCAAAAGAAGGCCAGTTTAGTGAGCAGTGAACAAAATGTAGTATAAAAAGGTTGGGATCAGTGAGGTGGGCAGTGGCAAGAATGATAGTCTTTTAAGCCATGGAGAAGAGGTGGATTTTTTCAGGGTACAGAGCAAAGTCATTGGAGGATTTTAAACAGGAAAGTAACATGATGTGATTTCGGCCTTAGAAAGGTCAGTCTAATTGGTCTGTGAAAGATGACAGTGAGGAATGAGGAGCAAGTACAGAGGCCGGGTGCTAGCTAGGAGGCTGCTCAGCATTTTCCACCCTGTATTGTGCTTCAGTAAAGATGTCATCCCTCCTGCCAACAGGCTATGCCTCTTACCTGTTGGTATAAGAGGTTGTAGCAGCAACATACCTCATCAGAGGACTAAGTCGGGTCTAGAATCCCTCTGGCAGACATTGCCATGACAGTATTGGCAAAAATACATTTTCATATTGATTAGCATCTGATGGCATGCCTGTGAAGGGTTCTGGCATACCACATGACATGGCATGTCAACTGACAAATTCCAAGTTAAGGTATTGATTTAAGTTAACTTGAAGACTGGGGCACCTGGATGGCTGCCTTCTGTTCATCATGATATCAGGGTCCTGAGATTGAGCCCCACGTCGGCCTTCCAGCTCAGCAGGGAGTCTGCTTCTCTCTGTCCCTCTCCCTCTACCCCTTCCCACACCCCCCTTCCCACTAGTGCTCTCTTTCTCACTCTCTCTAAATAAAATCTTTTTTAAAAAAAAGTTAACTGAAAATAAATAGTCATTTGGGGGAATGGTTCAAAGAACAACCAAGACTAAGAAAGTATTATATGCGACCCCAACCCTTGCTATGAACTTTCAGTATTAAGTATTAATATTTAAAAATACTAATTTAAATAATGTGCCTAAAATTCACTATGTTCTTTTTCTAATGTTGATAACATTTTTCTCCAAGGAAATGTCAACCTTTAACTTTTACACAGAAAATCGGAGAACCCCAATATAGCAAATGTCCCCTCCCCAATGGATAAAAGTTATTTAGTAATTTAACTTCAGATATAACCACTGAAATAAAGATACTTTTAAGGTAAAAAAAAAAAGGACAATAAAAATTAAAGTCAACCTGAAATCAAGAAAGAATGATTTATTCTGAAGTTAGATATGCTCTGTATCCAATTGTATTATCTGAAGACAGAGAACTGATCCAAGACGAAATAGTATAGACCAATAACTATTAAGGGTATTGACAGAATATGCAAGTCTTCTGTCAAACTGAACAGAATACCTTTACAGTTTAATTTTACTACTTCTAAGGAATAGAAAATCTCTATCACATGTAAACTCCTCCTGAAGAAAAATTATCCAACTTACATTATAAATCAAGTGTAATCTTGATAAAACTAGAAGAAAGAAAAAATATGAAATGAAAATAACTGTAGAACATCTTAAGATATTATAAAACTGGAATCAAAAGTAATTTTTAAAATAACAATGCATCATTAAAACAGGGAATTTATCGTGAGAATGACAGGATAATTTCACATTGAGATATTTATCAACGTACTTTACTACAGTAATGGATGAAAGGAGAAAAAAGCATATGGGTTATTTCAACAGATGCTAAACAAGAAAAAAGCATTTGAAAAATTTAACCCCTCTTATAAGATTTCTTAGAACCCTAGAAACCAGGAATGGAAAGGCATTTCCTAAACTTAACAAGGATTATCTGCTAAAGCCATATAATAAACATCTTACATATGGTGGTACTTTAGATATATTTCCTTAAAATTCAGGGAAAGGCTGGCCCTGCTGTGAAATATGGTGCTAAAGGCCTAGGCAAAACCAGGAGCAAGACAAAGGGAAAAGGATATAAGGACTGGAAAGAATAGGTCCTGTTTCAAGTAACAAAAAACACAAAGAATCAAGATAGTAGTTTGTTTTTTGGGCATATTTTTCCCCCTCCTGTAAACTTCAGTGGGCTGGATGGAGAATAGATTTGATGAAAAACAAAGATTCAGGATCTACTTTTCCTTATGGATCGGTCATCTTTGACATGCAGTTTTTACTTCCTGGCCCAAGATGAATGCTGCAGCACCTACCATCATTTCTGCATTTCATACAAGGTAAGGGGTGGTACAAGATTCTGTGTTTTCCCTTCAACTACACTGCCCTGAAGTTGTATGTATACACTTCTTTGGTTACATCACTATAATGAAATTTAATCATAAGGCCACACCTAACTATAAGAACGCCAGGTGGATATATGCTTTACCCTGTATAACCTATGCCCAGTTAAAATGCAGGGCTGTCTTCAAGAGGAAAAATGATACTGGAGGAAAAACATTGTTCTCTGTTACAGAAAGACTTTAAATGTTGTCATTATTGAGGTTCATTCTCCAAAGAAAGCCTAAAAGAAAAAACATTATGAAAACAAGTAAGTTCAATAATGTTTCACGATACAAGATCAACATTCAAAATTAATCTTTTTTTTTTTAATGCCAGCAAAAGCTGCTTAGGAAAAAGCAAAAGAAAAAAGACACAATTCACAGCAGTTTTAATATATGAAAAATCCTAACAAAAGAATGTAGGAGACCATTTTGGACAAAATGATGAAACTATTTTTAAGTCATAAAGACCTGAGTAACTGGGAGAAGTAAGTGTACTAAAATGCCTTCTCCCAAAACTGATATAAAATTTAAAGCAACTCCAAATAAAATTACGATGACATTTTCATGGAACTTAAACTAGTTCTAAACTTCATATGTGAAGTAAAACAAAACAACTAAAACAAATTTTAAGAAAAAGAAGTTTCTTGCCTACCAAATGTAAAGCTATACTAATTAAAATGGTACAATGTTGATATCATAATTGTCAAATAAATCAATGGAATAGAAGAGAGAGCCCAGAAACTGACCCATAAATACAGAACATGGTACATAATGTATGTATGAATCAGTGAGAAAAATACTGCGTTTATAATAAATTGTTAACAAAAGTGACCCTCCTAAATAATAAATTATGCTTAAAAATTATGCTTACAAGAGTGACCCTCCTAAAGAAAATTCGATTTAAAATTTTACAACATAAACAAAAATCAGTCCCTGATACATTAAACATTTAAATGTAAAAAAGAAGCCTCTAAAATTTTGGAAAATATATTTATGATATAATTAATTATAAACAAGGCACAATAGGACTAAGTTTTAAATAAACATTTTTTTAGTTATAAAGTTAAAATAGAGAATGGAAGATTCTTGCCATGTACAAAGCAAAGCAATAATACCCTAAATATATGAAGAACTTCAACTAATCAATGAGAAAAAAAAATCACAATGGCAGAATATGCAGAATAAACATTCCCAAAACAATATCTCAAAACACAAATATGAAAATATGCTAATTCTCTTGTTATCAGGGAAATATAAATTAAAATGGCAGATATTTTTCTATCATGCTTGCAAAATTTTTTAATCTAATAAACCATTGGCAAGAATTTAGGGGAAATGATACTCTCACACTTTGCAAAATAGAATGAAATTCTAGGCACCTTGAGATATAATCCAGTAGTAGTTAGGAAAAATGCAAATATACCCCTATCCTATACCCCAGTGACAACAGTCCTAAAGGTGCAATGTCCAGAAACTCACAGAAGTGCACACAAAAAAACGCTTGAGCTATACTTATAATCGGGGGGAAAAGAAAACAAACTACAAACCCCATGTCCAAAAGTGATGCATAAATACACAAGATAGAAAGTAACACAGCCAGTAAGAGAAATAAACCAAATCTAGTATATGTTCATACAGATGACTAAAAACCTAAAGTACAATGCTATCAATGGATATACATGGATTTATAAGCATTTATGTGTACATAAACATATATTATGTAAATTTATAGACATTATGGGCACATATTTATAGAAAAGTATAAAATGGAAGGGTACTAAGTTCCTGATAATGGTTACTAAATCTGAGATTGGAAAGAGAGGAGGAGATTGATGGTGGGGTTAAGGTAAACTTTATCTCCAACTGGCAGAAAATGGGACAAGATGTCTATAGTTGTAATTCTAAGTGAAAATATATTTTTGTCAGTCTTCTTGGGGTTTCTTTTTTTTATATCTCGAAAGATAATGACAAATGACCAGGAAGGTCAGTTTTGAAGAATTATGTAAAAAGTAATCAGTTGTTAAATTTCACGAATTCTCTTCATTATTAAGCCCAAATGCTTTGAGACTAAAAAAAACTACAACAAAGACAAAACAAAACAAAAAAAAACAAAACCAGAATGCAGTACATTATATTTGAGATAATGGAAGGTGAAGGGAATGAGCTCTCAAGACAAAAAGGAAAAAAAAAAAAAAGAAAAATTCCTTCTCCAGCCATAAAATCACAACAGATGATAAATAGCCAGTGAACACTCTAACATTCCTTGGACATGGTCAACATTGAAGGTTCCTTTCTACTTCTGCCGAGTCCATAAAAAGAGTAATCTCAGATCCAGGGTTTGCAAACACAGTGTGTTTTCCGAAGGCAAGTCCACTGATGTTCTTTTCAGTCACAAGACAACCTAGCAGAAACTAGTCATCCCAGAGAACATGTGAGCATGTAATTAAATAAGGATACCCCTGGCCCACTAAAATAATTCAACGAGATTCACACAAACAACAAACAAAGCCAATCATGTTTTTCCAAGGTAATTTGCATATCATCGTGAATAGAAAGAACATTCTCATGAAGGATGCTGCTTGGAACACTGGTCTTAGAAGATGCACCATGGGGGGGAAATTGTTGCAGTCAAGTTAGGGAAATATCAATTTAAAATCTGCTTCTTGGATACTTACAATAAATATTTTAACATTTCAAGTTTCTGAGAAGTCTTACTACTGAGAAAACTGTATTTTGTTCAACCCATAAATCCTCACATTTATTTACTGTTATTTCTTTCTAGAGGCAACAAGGAACTAGCATGGCCATGTGTCACAAGTACACTCTGGACCTCAGTGTGGATAATGTTGATAGATCTGGACACATAGAATTTAGAATATATTCAATAAGCAATACAGGCTAAACCATCCCTTGCCACCCACAGTGCCCAGACATGGCAGTCCCTCAGGGCAGGGAGGATAGACGACAGGGTCAGAATGACACAAATCAAATTTCTCTGCTTCTCACCATGCCTTCTCTGTAAGAGCACAAGCTTGTCTCAAATTCTTCCCAATGTGATTCTCAGGGCATGTCTCCTCTTGCACCATGAACCAGTTCCTTTAACTGATGCCCTGGTAACTGAATTTTCCTTCTTCCTCTTCTGCAGCTCCTGCTCATTATAGTGTTGCTTCCTGTAACTGCTAAAACCCAAGCCAATAGTTACACTGCCTTGAAATGCTGCTGCTGCTACCACCACTAAACGAGGGAGCGCCCTCTGCTGAGGACACCCAGGGCTGCCATATTAAGATTGTGGAGGGCACCAGGGCCCTCAAGGGTATGGCCACCAGTCAGTCACTGCCCAAACTGATGCCTCTGGAACCCGACACTGCACTGGACACTTGCAAAACCACAGTCAATTCTTCCTTCCTCCCCACTGTCTGCGTGAGTCCCTGCGCAGGGCCTTAGGACAGTCTGAGTGAGAGACAGGGCTGGCCCCAGAACTGGTGTGTACATGTCATATTTCTCTTCCTTGGAATGTCTCACCAGTCTTTCAGACATATCCTAAACCGAAGACAGGACAAGGCTTATCCATCTTGTTCATTAGCCACTTCGGGAAAGAATACTATGAAATGATCCTACAGTCCTAAATGAAAATATTCTTACAACTTTGGGTCCTTTCAATTATCCTAAAAACCTAATCTTTCCCCCTGCTTCTTTGACAACATAAGATCCAGAAGCAACAGAAAAACTTGGTATTTTCAGGGTGTGAAAGTATGAATGCTCTCAAGGGTTCTATTTGAACTAGGTAAATTGGTCGAGATTCTGATCAATCCCACATAAGCCTGATTCTTAGCTCTGCCTCCTCCAAACCCCTACCTCTCAGCTCTCAAAACTCTCCCCAGTCTGACTTCACTTCACAGCTTCAGCCTCATTCCTCTCTGCTACAGAGCAGCTGTGCATTTACACAATGAACAATACTTATTAATTATCCACTCTATGGCATTCAGGCAGTAGACTGAGTCCTGGAGTAAATAAGACACTGTTGCTGTTGTCCAAAGAGCTTTTACAAATAGTTCTCTTCTGCCAAGAGAGTTTCCTTGGAGATTCTTTTTTTTTTCCTTTTTTTCCCCAAATTTTTATTTAAATTCTAGTTAACATAGCATGGAATATTGGTGTCAGGAGTAGAATTTAGTGATTTATCACTTACATATAACACCAGTGCTCAACACAAGTGCCCTCTTTAATACTCATCCCCCACTTAGCCCAGCCCCCAACCACCTCCCCTCTAGCAACCCTCAGTTTGTTCTCTATACTTAAGAGTCTCTTATGGTTTGTTTCCCTCTTTTTTCCCTTCCCCTATGTTCATCTGTTTTGTTTCTTAAATTCCACATACTAGTGAAATCATATGGTATTTGTCTTTCTCTGACTTATTTTGTTTGGCATAATACACTCTAGCTCTACCCACATTATTGTAAATGGCAAGACTTCTTCTTTTTCATAGCTGAGTAATATGCCATTATATATGTGTGTGTATGTGTACACACACACACACACACACCACCTCTTCTTTATCCATTCATCAGTCAATGGACACTTGGACTGTTTCCATAATTTGGGCATTGTTGTTAATGCTTCTATAAACATCAGGGTCCATGTGCCCCTTCAAATCAGTATTTTGTATGCTTTGGGTAAATACCTAGTAGAACAATTGCTGGATCATAGGGTAGTTCTATTTTTAACTTTCTGAGGAACCTCCATACTGTTCTCCAGAGTGGCTGCACCAGTTCGCACTCCCACCAACAGTGCAAGGGGGCTCCTCTTTCTCCACATCCTCACTAACATCTGTTGTTTCCTGTGATTTAGCCATTCTGACAGATGTGAGGTGGTATCTCATCCTGGTTTGATTTGTATCTCCCTGATGTTGATATTCAGCATCTTCTCATTTGTCTGTTAGCCATTTGTATGTCTTCTTTGGAAAAATGTCTGTTTATGTCTTCTACACATTTCTTAACTGGATTATTTGTTTTTTAGGGTGTTGAGTTGTAAATTATAAATTTTCGATACTACCCCTTTATCTGATAGGTCATTTGCAAATATCCTCTCCCATCCCATAGGCTCCTTTTAGTTTGCTGATTGTTTCCTTTGCTGGGCAGAAGCTTTTTATTTTGATGAAGTCCAATAGTTCATTTTGCTTTTGTTTCCCTTGCCTCTGGAGATATATCTAGCGAGAAGTTGCTACAGCCAATGTCATAAGGTCACTGCCTATGTTCTGCTCTAGGATTTTGATGGTTTCCTGTCTCATATTTAGGTCTTTCGTCTATTTTGAATTTATTCCAGTGTATGATGTCAGAAAGTGGTCCAGTTTCATTCTTCTGCATGTTGCTGTCCAGTTTTCCAAAAACCATTTGTTGAAGAGATGGTCTTTTTTCCTTTGGATATCCTTTCTTTTTTTGAAGATTAGTTGCCATATAGTTGTGGGTCCATTTCTGGGCTCTCTATCCTGTCCCATTGATCTATGTTTCTGTTTTTGTGCCAATACCATACTGTCTTGATGACTACAGCTTTTGCAATATAGCTTGAGTCCATAATTTTGGTACCTCCAACTTTGCTTTTCTTTTTCAAGGCAGCTTTGGCTATTCGGGGTCTTTTGTGATTCCATACAAATTTTAGCTTTGGTTTGTTTGGGTTTTGGGGGGTTTTTTTTTGAGTCTGTAAAGCTGGTGGTATTTTGATGGGTATTGCATTAAATGTATACATTGTTTTGGGCAATATAGACCTTTTAACAATAATTGTTCTTCCAATTCATGAGCATGGAAGGTTTTTCCACTTCTTTGTGTTTTCCTCAATTTCTTTCATAAATGTTCTACAGTTTTCAGAGTACTGATCTTTTACCTCTTCGGTTAGGTTTATTCCTAGGTATCTCATTGTTTTTGGTACAATTTGTAAATGGGATTGACTGCTTGATTTCTCCTCCTGCTTCTTTATTGGCGTATAGAAATGCAGACTTCTGTACATCGATTTTGTATCCGGTGACTTTGCTGAATTCCTATATCAATTCTAGCAATTTTTTTGCTGGAGTCTTTTGGGTTTTCTACATATAGTATCATGTCATCTGCAAATAGTGGAAGTTTAACTTCTTTCTTGCCAATATAGATGCCTTTTATTTCTTTTTGTTGTCTGATTGCTGAGGCTAAGACTTCCAATACTATGTTAAAAAGTAATGGTGAGAGTAGACATCCCTATCTTTTTCCTGACCACAGAGGAAAAGCTCTCAGTTTTTCCCCACTGAAGAGGATATTAGCTGTTGGTCTTTCATATATAGCCTTTATGATACTGAGGTATGTTCCCTCTAACCCTATTCTATTGAGGGCTTTTATCAAAAATTAGTGCTATATTCCGTCAAATGCTTCTCTTGCATGTATTCAGGGGATCATATGGTTCTTATCCTTTCTTTTATTAATGTAGAGTATCACATTGATTGATTTGCAGATACTGAACCAACCCTGCATCCCAGGAATAAATCCCACTTGGTAGTGTTGAATAATTCTTTTAATATACTGTTTGATTCAATAGTATCTTGTTGAGAATTTTTGCATCCATATTCATCAGGGATATTCACCTGCAATTCTCCTTATAGTGGGGTGTTATATGCTGACCTTGTAGAATGACTTTGGAAGTTCTCCTTCAATTTTTTGGGAACAGTTGAGAAAAATTGGTATTAACTCTTCTTTAAATGTTTGGTAGACTTTCCCTGGGAAACCACCTGGCCCTGGACTTTTGTTTCTTGGGAGATTTTTGATTACTGATTCAGTTTCTTTGCTGGTTATGGGTCTGTTCAAATTTTCTATTTATTCCTGTCTCAGTTTTGGTAACTGGTATGTTTCAAAGAATTTGTTCATCTCTTCAAAATTGCCCAGGTTTACAGCATATATTTTTTCAGAATATTCTAATTATTTGGATTTCTGTGGTGTTGGTTGTGAACTCTCCTCTTTCATTCATAATTTTATTTACTTGGGTCCTTTCTCTTTTCCTTTTTAATAAGTCTGGCTGCAGGTTTATTAATTTTATTAATTCTTTCAAAGAACCAGCTCTTAATTTCATTGATCTGTTCTAATATTTTGTTTCTATATCATTTATTTCTGTTCTAGTCTATATTATTTCCCTTCTTCTGCTGGTTTTAGGCTTTATTTGCTGTTCCTTTTCTAGCTCCTTAAGATTAGGTTGTGTATTTGAGACTTTTCTTGCTTCTTAGGTAGGCCTGTATTGCTACCTACTTCCCTCTTAGGACTGCCTTTGCTGCATTGCAAAGGTTCTGGACTATCATATTTTCATTTTCATTTGTTTCCATATATTTTTTTTATTTCTTCTTTAATTTCCTGGTTAACCCATTCATTCTTTAAGTAGGATGTTCTTTAGCCTCCATGTATTTGTGGTGCTTCCAAATTTTTTCTTGTAGTTGACTTCAAGTTTCATAGTGTTGTGGTCCGAAAATATGCATGGTGTGATCTCAATCTTTTTATACTTGTTGAGGGCTGATTTGTGACTCAGTGTGTAATCTATTCTGGAGAATGTTCTATGTGTACTAGAAAAGAATGTGCATTCTGTTGTTTCAGGATGAAATGTTCTGAATACATCCATTAAGTCCATCTGGTCCAGTGTGTCATTCAAAGCCATTGCTTCCTTGATCTTCTGCTTAGTTGATCTGTCCATTGTTGTAAGTGGGATGTTAAAGTACCTTACTATTATTGTATTATTATCAATGAGTTTCTTTAAAATCAATAATCATAAGGACACTAGCCAGGCTTGAGAAAAGCATAGAAGAAACCAGAGACCCTTACCCCACAGATAAAAAGGCCTAAAAAATTAGGCCAAAATAAAAAATGCTATAACCAAGATGCAAAATGCACTGGATGCAATGACAAGGATAGAAGAAGCAGAGGAATGATCAGTGATATAGAAGATAAAATTGTGGAAAATAATGAAGCTGAAAAGAAAAGCAAAATACTGGATCATGAATGTAAACTTAGGGAACTCAGGGACTCCATAAAGTCTAATAACACTCGTATCAAAGGAGTCCCAAAAGAATCAGAGGGAGAAAAGGGCAGGAGGTTTATTTGAGCATTTATAACTAAAAATTTATCTAATCTGGGGAAAGAAACATGGATCCCAAGCCAGGAGGCACAGACAACTGCCACCAAAATCAATAAAAGCCAGCCAACACCAAGGCATATTGTAGTAAAATTTGCAAAATACAGACATAAGGAAAAAGAAATCCCTAACTTACAAGGGAAGACAAATCAAGTTAGCAGCAGATCTTTCCACAGAAACCTGGCAGGCCAGAAGAAAGGAGCAGGATATACTCAACATGCTAAATAGGAAAAAATATGGAACCAACAATACTTTATCCAGCAAGGCTGTCATTCAGAATAGAAGGAGAGATAAAGAGTTCCCCAGACAAACATAAAGGAGTTTGTGACCACTAAACTAGCCCTTCAAGAAATATCAATGGGGACTGAGCGGGAAAGAAAGACCAAAAGCAACAAAGACTAGAAAGGAACAGAGAAAATCTCCAGAAACAATGACTTTACAGGTAATACAATGGCACTAAATTCCTTAGAGTTTCATGAGACCACATTCAACTCTCCCTCTATGCCTTTGTTCATTCTTCTCCCTCAGTATGCAATGGTCTTTATCATTTTAATTTAAATACTGCTTATATAAGATGCAGGTAGAGTTGCCAAATAAAATGCAGAACCCCCTAGTTAAACGTAAATACTAGATAAATGATTAAAAAAATAAGTCCAAATTACTGCATTTTGTTTGCAATATTACATGATATATATTTGTACTAAAATAATATGTATGAAGGGATTAATGTCAAAAAGATAAAGATTCTATACTTCTACTCTAGAAATTTGTTGTATAAAGGAATTACACAAATTAATGGAGAAAAGCTACTCAGAAGTAAAATAACCTGGGGTCATGTAGGGTTCTTCATAGGTGTTCTATTGTTTTTAAACAAATCACATCACTTTGTTATGTTTCAGTTTTATTAAAAAGAGATACAAGGTGTCCAGCACTTTAATACAGGAACCAGCACCCTCCCTCTACTCCATGTTCAGTATCAAAGAGTGTTGATAGCTTTTGGTTTCCTTTGGATATCCTAAGCCATGGTTAGAGTATCTACCCCATGGTACTTTAAACATTTACTAATATACCACTGATGGGTAATCACAATGCTTCTTTATATGCCTTAATAAGTCGACAGAAAAAATATATATACACATATATGGACACATACATAAGCACTTGTGTTATATACCTCACACAAATTATGTTATAAACAAAACATAAGCATATATAAATTTACACCGACCTTAGATATTTCTATCAGCCAGTTGAGACATATATACTTCTTTCAGCTTTTGCTAATGAAATACTCTTACATAAACATTTAAGGTCAAATAGAATGAAGGCAAGCAAAGAAAGTATTCATTTTCATTGGAGCATGAAATAATGTGAATGATAATCCTACAAGAGTCATAAACCCTATAGGTCACACTTGAGGGTAATTCCTAGTTTCTTCCACAACAATTTTCCCCAAGTACAATTGTTTAAAAGTCCCCAAATTGACACAATAGGCTCCTTTGCACAGCAATAAGTAGAAATTCATTCTCACAGACAGCTGACAGAATGTTGTAATTACATCTGCTATTGTTTCTGGTTTGATAAGAAGGGAATGCTTTCCTCGTTGTCATTCATGTAGCTTCTGTGGAAGAGAACCAGAGCAATTCATGGCATATGCTCATTAGCTAGGACATCCATATGCCAGGTTCTGCTGTATTCTGTACAGCCTGGAGAATTTGTTTTTAGTTTGGGGGTTGTTTTTTTCTTTTTCTTTTTGGTTTTGTTTTTGCTTTTTGGGTGAAATTCACCTTCTTTTCAGCTTCATCAAACTTTGATTTCAAGCATCCCTGGACTGTAAGGACATACTTTAAGAAACCTACTTGATCCCTTCAAAGAATTTCTTATGGGTTTTCTACTTATTGTTTACATTATTAAATGAGAAGTACTTGTACTTCTTCCAGAGCTTGTACTAAATGAGAGTCAGGGGAGAATTAAAGCCTGATAACTTTTCTGCCTTACCAATCTCTTGCTTCATACAAAAATAGCAATTAGGTTACAAAATCAAGTTTTCTCAACCTCGTCATAATTATGAAGATGACTTCTACACTACTTTCAACTCTCCTCAGAAATAGCATGACACTCAACTGTAACTGAAGTCATTTCCACAATTTGACTCCAGACTTGCTGTATACTTGTGGGAAAATACAGAATACTTGGTTCTTTCAAAATCATACATATGGCATCATGTATTATGCAAAATAAGAGGAAAATGAAAAACCGATATGTCAACTCTACAACTATAATTTAGATAATATAAAATAAGCAAAGACCTCCACAAAACACTGACTCGGGTTATAACTAGTTTATCCATACCTTTGTACAGTGTTACTCTATACAAAGATATTCAGCTATTAAAATTTCTCCTTTAAGTATAGTTATTTCAGTTATAACATTTTATATAACTTTCTAAAATGTATTTTTCTGCCTTTATAAACTGCATACAACATCAAATCAACATTTTCTTTAACAATTCAGGTTCATCAGTAGCAATATTGTACATTTCTAATAACCGAGTCACTAGAACACATTTGAGCTATATATGTATGGCCTTAGTACAAGACTTGAGATTTTGTACCTCTTTTGGTCATCTTTCAATCTATTCCTTTATTGTCAAAATGTCACAGAACACTAAAGTGAAGAAAAAAAAAAGAAAGAAAAGAAAAGATCAGGAATCTACAACCATTTTGGTGACTTATTAGCAAAGGAATTTCAAATTCATCATTCATGACCTAACAAAGTCATCTTTATAAGAGAAAGCATTGGAAAAGATGTTTTCCAAGTCTTCTTCCAACTCTAAGAGCCTATCTCAAAAACTACTGGTGAAAATATAAATTGCTTGTAAATTGCTGCAACCATTCTGGAAAATTCTTTATCAAGTAGAAGTTATACATATTCTATGATTCTGGAAACCCACTCCAGCCCATATTGTCCTGAGAAACATGTTCGGGAATGCTTAAAACAGTGTAACTTAAAATATCCAAATATTCATCAACAACATAATGGATAAATTATTGCATATGTATTCTATAGAATACTATATAGCAAAGAAAATGAATCAATTATAGCCATATGCAGTGATGTGTATAAATCTCATGAGAAGTTTAAAAAACTTTTTAAAATGGGTACCTTGCTGGTCCAGTCAGCAGAGCATGCAACTCTTGATCTCACGGTCATGAGTTGAAGCCCCACATTGGGCAAGGAACCTACTTAAAAACTCTTAAAAAGTAAAAAAAATATATACTATATGGTTTCATTTCTAACTTTGTAGTTTTCGAAAGTCAAAACTAAAATATAGTAATGTGTATTCAGGTAGTCAAAGTACAAAGTAAGGCAAGAAAAGTTATTATAAACACATGATAGTGATTAATTTTAGTGAAAAGTTTGCAATTAAGAACATAGGTATTTGATTTATTGAAATGCATTAAGCTACAAGCCAAGCAGCCAATCAAATAAGTTGGCTTTTAAGTATAAAGGCCTTATTCATAAATTGTTATGAATAAGAGTTTAGAGTATACCATTTCTAAAACACTTCATCAAGAAGTTTTAGAAAATTAACTTCAGAAAAATCAAAATGATCAAACATTGATATAAAGACTAGTGCTGAGAATTAAACATATTTGAAGAACTAAGAACCAAAACTAAGTGATGGTTATAAAGGAGATTGTTAAGTAATGGTTATAGAGCCTAGCAATTCAGAGAGCATCCAACTATCAAAAATTAGGAGAGAATGGGGAGATTACATGAAAAGTAGAATAAACTCGTTGATTATCTGACAAATTACCTTAGAACAAAATTTGTGTACACCTAGTTTAAAACTTTATGTATAACCAAATATAGAAAAGAAAGGGAGAGAGGTCTACTAATACCAAAGAAAAAAAAATATAGCAGGTAATGGAATATTTTATTCATATGTGTGTGTAAAATATGGAATTTAAACTAGATAGATCTGAAAAACACATTATACTTTATATAAGAAGCATATCTAAAATTTTAAATGGGAGAGAGTCGATTTAAAAAAAAGGATGAACAATGTATACCAGAAAAATGCAAGTAAATGCAGGGGTTACAATGTTCATATTTGAACAGGAAAAATTCAGAAAAAGCATGAAAAGGAGAAAATTAAAATTTCTGTTCCTAGTAGCACATCAAAACTTTCATAAAGTAGAAACGATTGAATGTTCAAAGACAATAGATAAAAACATACCAAAAATATTAAGAATTTAATATACCTCCAAAAGGACCTAGACAAAGAACAAAGCCCAAAGTTAACAGAAGGAAGAAAATAAAGACTGGAATGGAAAGAAATAGAAAAGATCAATGAGACTCACAGCTAATTTTTTGAAAAGATAAAACTAATAAATCTTCAGCTAGATTGATCAAGAAAAAAGAACCTAAATAAAATCAGAAATGAAAGAAATTACAACTGACACCATAGAAATGTAAAAAAAAAAAAAGAGAGAGAGAGAGAGAGAGATTACTATTGAAATTGCATGCCAACAAATTGCACAACCTAGAAGAAATTGATAAATTCCTAGAAATATAACCTTCCAAAACTGAATCGGGAATAGATAATCTGAACAGATTACTAGCCTAAAATGAATCACTAATCAAAAAACTCCCAATAAATAGAAGTCCAGGACCAGATGGCTTTACAGGTGAATTTTACCAAATATTTAAAGAGTAAGTACCTATCCCTTTCAAACTATTAAAAAAAAAATTTCTTCCAAATTAATTTTATGAAACCAGGATTACCCTGTTATCAAAACGAGACAGACACTACAAAAAGAATTACAGAACAATATCCCTGATGTACATAGATGCAAAAATCCTCAAAATATTAGCAAACTGGATCCCACAATACATCAAAAGGATCATTCACCACGACTGAGATTTATTCCAGGGGTGCATGGATGGTTCAATTTTTGCGACTCAATGTGAAATGAATTAACAAAATAAGAGATTAAGCCCAGAAACAAACCAATGCTTATATGGTTAATTAATCTAAGACAAAGGAGGCAAAAATATACAATGGGGAAAAGACCATCTCTTCAATAAATGCTGCTGGGAAAACTGGACAGCATGGATGGCCTAGAAGGAATTATGCTAAGTGAAAAAATTATACAAAGACAAATACCATAAGTTTCACTTATATGTGAAATCTAAAAAATAAAAGATAAAAAGAAACCAACTCATAGAAAACAAACTAGTGGTTGCCAGAAGGAGGGGGTATGAGAGAAAATAGATTAAGCAGTACAAACTTCCAGTTGTAAAATAAGTCACAGTGATGAAAAATATAGCATAGGGAATATAGTCAATAATACTATAATAACAAAGGGAAAGAATTTAACATACCTCTCAAACTAAGATCAAATAGACAAAAGCTTTTGTAGGTGTCCCAAAGACCTAAACAACAAGACCACCACCACACAGGTGCACATCAAACTGCAAACTGCAACAGAGAATACATCTTCAGGGGTGAACATAACATTTATGGAAATTGCCATTATCTTAGCCACAAGAAATGGTCAATTAATACCCAAATTAGAGGGATGCCTGGCTGGTGCTTGGTTAAGCAGCCAGCTTTTGGTTTTGGCTCAGGTCGTGAGCTCAGGGTCGGAGATCCAGCTCCGCATCAGGCTCTGTGCTCTATGCTCAGTGCAGAGTCTGCTTGAGACTCTTTCTCCCTCGCGCTCTACCAGTCCCCCTGCTTGCTCTCTAAAATAAAATCTTAAAAGAAACCCAAATTAGAAATATCACATTCAATGACCAAAATGTTAAACAAAGGAGCTTTCTCCCTGAAAATTAAGATCATTCTAATGAGCTGTTAAACAACTCAAATGAAAAGGGAAGTATAAAACCAAATTACAGAATTTTATGTTAATAACAATGAATACACAACATCTGAGACTATAAGATTGGGCTAAAGCAATTTTAAGAAAATTTATAACATAAATACATATCCATAAAACTGAAACCATCGAATTCAAAAAGCTATAAGAATAAATGAATTATCACCCCCTCCCCCCAAAAAAGAAAGCAGTAAGATAAAAACTGAAATTTCAGGGAAAAGGTAGAAATAAGGAATGAATACAAAAGCTAGCTATTTTTTTAAAAGATTTTATTGTTTTGAGAGAGAAAGAGAGAGAGCATGCATGCATGGCGGGGGAGGGGGAAGGAAAGGGGGAGAGAGAATTCCAAGCAGACTCCCCACTAAGCAGGGAGCCCGATGCAGGCTCAATCTCACCACCCTGAGATCATGACCTGAGCCAACCAAGAGTCAGATGCCTAACCAACTGACCCACCGAGGTGCCCCTAAAACCTAGTTCCTTAAAAGAGAACAAGACAAACCAAAGCAAACCTAATTCAAAAAGGGGGGGGGAGGAAAGTCAAAATAAACAAGGGCAATGGGAAATGACCAAACTAAACACTACTGTGCACAAATCTTTGCAAATAAATTTGAAAGACCAGGTTAAACTGATATTTTCCCAAAAACGCAATTTACCACATGTATTCACAAGGTCTTTATTTTCTGCATTCTGGTGTTTCAACATCTGGGGCCTTGCTGCCCCTGGAGGGACTGTCTGTCCCAGGATTAACCAATTCTTAGATATGCGAACAAGTTGTCCCTGGGCACAATATGCCTTTTAAATTCAAATCTAGCAATCCAGAACCCACACCCCCAACCACCTTCTCTGTAAGGCTCTCACAGTCAGGACCACTATCCAACTGCCCTGGTCATCCCAAGGCCAGGTACCAGATAACAAGGGACAGCCCTTTTACCCCAGAACCTGTGAAACTATTCTATTTGGCAATCCTAAAACTGCTTACCCTCTCCTGCCTCTTCCTGTCTGTGGAAACCAGAATAAAAGGCTCTTGCCACAGCTTCCACTCTCCCTCTACCTCCCGACCAAGCCTAGGGCTTATCCGTGTAGGCAGCATGGCACAGCACACTCCATTCTCGTTGTCTGCCAGTGTAACAAATCCTTACAATAATGGTTGTCTCCTAATCTCTTGGCCTTGCCATATCTAAATAATAATAAAACCTGTATTTTAAAATACCATATTGGCCCTACAAGAAAAACGAAGTCTGAAAGATCTATTCTCCATACGGAAAATCGAGGAAATGGCTAAAGAGCACCTCTTTCACAGATCACCAAAACGAAAGCCATTAGATCCAGATGGTTTCACAGATTTCCACCAGAATTTTAAAGATCAGATAATCCCAGTTAGATGATTCTAGTACATAGTGAAAGAAACTTCCAAGTTTAATAAAGTGAGTCCAACATGGATCCAAAACCAAGACTGCCCCCCCCAAAAAATTATAAGCTGGTCTCACTATGGCTATCAGTGTAAAAATACTAAACATGTTATTTTTATGTGCTACTGTAATCTTGACTATCACATGTCTAAGTGGGTTTATTCTACGATTCTGGGGAACTATTAATGTAATCTGTTGCACTAATTGGGCTAAGGGGAAAAAAGATCATAATCTACTCCATAGTTTGAGAAAAATGATTCAACAAATTAACACCCATTCAATACACTAATACTTAATAAAATGCAAACTGATGGGTGCTTCCTTAATATAAGGTGACATTTAAAGGAGAAACACAAGAGGCTTTTCTACTGAGCTTAGAAACTGGTAAAAAAAAAAAAATCTCTTCATAACTATTGACTATTTTGTTGGAGGTATAAATTAAAATGAGGACACAGGAAAAAGCAATTAGAGGCATAAGAACCGAGAAGGAAGTAACGCCTATTTACAGATGATATGATTATACATCTGGCAAAACCCCTAAATTAATGGAAAATTACTGCAAACGTAAGAATTTAGAAAATAACATTTTAAAAACCAACATAAAAATCAACAGCATTTACTTATACACTTGTAACTTTAAAAAAAAGCATTATTTATAAAAGTGAGAGGGAGGAGAAACACCATACCTAGGCACAAATCTAGCAAGAAATGTCTAAAGCCTATGAAGAAAACTGTAAAATATTTCTAAGAAATAAAACTAGACCCAAATGATCACATACAACATTCTTGGAAAAGATGACCCAAAGTCATAAAAATGAAAACTCTCCCTAATTTCTAAATAAAACACAAATCCAATAAAAATACCATTTTTTTCCTGGGAGGTAGATAGTTGTTTTTAAAAGAGCATTAAAAGAAATAAAAACAAGCACATCAGAACAATCCTTAAAAGGAACGATGAAAAGAGATCTACACAACCGTATATTAGAACATACCATAAAGTTTTAATACTTACATCGGTGTGCCTTATGTTTGAACAGATATACAAACCAATGAAATAGAACATAAAATCCAAATGTAAGTTTAATTGCTTAAGGAATTTTAGAGGATAAGGAAAAGTGGCCAAGAAAGCAGTAAGGAAATGGACTTTCAGATAAAGTATATTGTAATAATTAGAGCTCTATATGAAATTTGATCCATTCCTCAACTATACAACAGCATAAATCCCATCATATTTGAAATGTAAAAAGTTGTATCATAAAAGTACTCAAGGGAATATAGGTGAATGGCTTTGTTACCTGAAGTAGGAAATTTTCCTAACTAGGGCATAAAAATCCAGTAATGTAATGAACAGATAAACTTCATGGGAGTATTTTTATGGCACAAAATATTCAACAACCTAAGCCAGGTAAAAAAAGACAAATGATATACTAGAAAAATACATTTGCAAATTATATCACAAAAGTTTAGTGTCCTAGAGGTAGAGGAAAAAAACTCTTGGGGAAAAATGGACTAGGTTATGGAAAGAATTCATCCATTCAGATGGCTCTTACTCATTTGAAAAGATGATCAATTTCTCTCACAGTAGAGAATAGTAGTGTAAGAGTAAATAAGATACAGTTTTAGAAAAAAAAATCCAAAAGTGGGCACATATACTGTTGGCGAGGCTATGGAGAAACCGGCGTTTTCACATATTGCTGATAGGAATGCAAAATATATCAATCCCTCTGGAGAGGAATTTGACACTATTCGTCATAATACAATTGTATTTAATTTTTGACCCAGACACCCCTTTTCCAGGAATCTATGCCAAAGATGCCCTGATAAAAACCCAAAAGGACTTTTTACAAGGTTATCTATGGCAGTATGGTTTGTAATAGCAAATAACGTGGAAATGTCCATCAATAACGGACTGAATGAATACACTATGGAATGGTCATACAGAATAGCACTATGCAGCTGTGAAAATGAAGAAGGACTCGCTCCTCAGATCTATGCAGTGATGCCCAGTTTATACCATACTGTAATAACAAAAGCAAGGTAGAGAAAAGTATTTAAGTT
Organism: Ailuropoda melanoleuca; assembly: GCF_002007445.2. Classification (NCBI taxonomy): domain Eukaryota; kingdom Metazoa; phylum Chordata; class Mammalia; order Carnivora; family Ursidae; genus Ailuropoda; species Ailuropoda melanoleuca. Next base: position 124,038,597 of record NC_048219.1, on the reverse strand, counting down.
ATTCTACTTATCTAAGTAAGGGGGCAATAAAAATACACACACACTAAAAATGGAAGAATTAAAAAGCAAAAGTATACACCACAAAAATGTTTGATAGTTCCAAGAGGGGGAAAGAACTGGGAAAGAAACAAAAGAAACTAGATTTTCCTGAATCTATCTTGTTTTTATATAATTGACTTTGGAACCATGTAAATATTACATGTAATTCTAAAACTAAATCAATTTTATAGTAAAAGAAAATTCCTTAAAAGTTTTTTAAAATAAATAAACTTAACTCTTGAATTGATGTTATAACTACACAGAAAGCAATTATTTAATTGTATATTCCTAGAGATATTTGCTTTAAGAATGGTTTTTTTTAAAAGAAACCTTTAAATTGTTTCTAATAATCATAATATAGGTGGTAGTACTAATATTATTCTACAACCGTTTCTGTGAATTGTAAAGAAAAGGAGTATGCAAATGTTTTACAGAATGTTGTTTCTGACATCGGAAAAGAGACAGATTTTTGAAAAGTACATTTCCTAACATGACTATCTGAAAAAGCCTACACACAATGACCAGCCCTGTAATTAACACACCACCCAGAACATAATCTCTTAATATTTTCCCAAAAACAAAAACAAAACAAACAAAACAAACCCAGAGCTCTTTGGAGAGAAGGCTGAGGTCAGGTCTTGGCAAGAAAATGCTCAGGACTAAAATGACTTAGAAACCAACCTGATGAAGCTCCCATTGGTCAAAGATAAGAAAATTTGAGCATCAGTAAGAAGAAGATGGTAGTAAACTGAAACGTTTAAATTCGTAAGTTCACAGTGATTCTCAAAAAGATGTTGTTAGTCACCTTAAAAAGATGTTAGGAAAGGGATTATGTTGAATTATTTTGAAAAATTATTTTGAAAAATTTTGAAAAATAAGTTTGAAAGAATGCATTATTGACTTCAGAGTAGATAAGTATATTTCAGAGTAGCCTATCGTTAATGCAGTGCTATTTATGTTTACAGAAGTATCCCAGCAAATAAAGAAATGGCAAGATAGAATACCACCAGTTTTTTAATCCCTAATGAGTAAATGGATTTAGGCAATGATTACCAACCACTGCTTACATCACAAAAGAAACAAAAATTCCTAATATAAGTATTTAATACCACAAACAATTCTAGATAGAATATTTAAACCTGAATCTGATCCTCCAGATATAATCATCAATTTGCAGGAATATAGGGAAAAAGAAACATGGTAAAGGATATACTATGGGATAAAATCAGCGAAGTCCATAGTATGAAAATCCAAAGTCATATGACCCAGCTTCTTTTAAAACTTAAATGGCGGGGTGGAGGGGCGGGGGGAGTGAATTCCAAGGAAGCAACCTATGGATTAAAAGATTTCAGCAATATGCCAGTCAATTACACTGCACTGGTCCTATTCAGATCCTTTAGCAAACTAACCTTAAATTGTACACAACTGGGGAAATTCAATCATTAACTGGATAATATTAAGAACTGTTGAACTTTTGGACAGTACTGCAATTATTTTGTCTTTAAAATAAGCTTTCGTCTTTGTAAAAGACACACTGAAATATTCACAGAAACTGATTGGAGGTCTATAATTCTCATCTAGGGTGGGTGGGGTATAGAACAAACAAAATTGACCATGAGTTAGTAAGAGTGGAACTTAGTGGCAGATGTGAGTGATCATTTTATTATTCTTTCTACACTGACGTGTTTGACATTTTGCATACTAACAAACTGAAGAAGAAAAATCTACACAGCTTTCACTGGTTTTATTTTCAAGATTTATTCTTTTCTTCTGCTGCACCACTAACTCCCAGCTGGTTTATAGAATGTTAAAAATAATTAACATTTTTATTCCTTTTATTATTAATTTTATTGTCCTGGAAATAAAAATATACATACTGAACATCTATTTCTGTTTCTTCAAAACAATGTGCTAAATGCAACGGAAACCACAAATGAGGAGGAGCCACTACTCCTTTCCCTGAGAACGTTGAAACTTATTAAGAAAAATATAAACATCTTAGGAAATTGATTCATGACCTTATAAAATAGGTCCTCATTTTTGCACAGCACATTGTATTTTAAAATGTGTGACCCACTTATGATCTATATCATATATTAGGAGTACTGTGAATTAGATGAGAATGCGTACAAAGCACTCAGCTTCCTGCTTTGCATATAAGAAGTGCTCAGTAAATGGTGGCTTTAAAACCACCAACCCTTAGTTCAGGGATCTCGTTACTAAGATATTCTATCACATTAAAATGAAAATGTAGGAAATACAAGGAGGCACAGAAGAGAATAGAGGAAACCATTGTGCTGTTTAAGCAGCAGAGAACCTGGAAGTGAATTCTAAACTGGGGTTTTATGAGAGGGGTAGATAAGGACTGCAGGAGAAGGCATCGCTGACCACGGATATTATAAGAGTTGAGGTACAGAGACCAGTTAGAGCAAATCATATTTAATGTAGTTATAAGCTGAAGTAAAGAAGAGATAAAAATGGAGAGGTGNCGCTGACCACGGATATTATAAGAGTTGAGGTACAGAGACCAGTTAGAGCAAATCATATTTAATGTAGTTATAAGCTGAAGTAAAGAAGAGATAAAAATGGAAAGGTGAACTGGAGGGCAGGGGGGAAGGAAGGAGGACATGCCTTGCAGGACACATTCAGAATTTGAAGATTAATATTTTAGAGAGAAGCACTTCTTTCCTATTTGAGTTATTGTTCAATGTGAATCAGCATGCATAGCATTTGACCCCTGGTTTCTCTTAACTCATTTATTTTTTTTTGGAGAATGACTGGCTTGTATGGTCGGTAAGTTTAAGGATTGAAAATGCCCTGTGCAGCTCTCCATTTCNAGGTGAACTGGAGGGCAGGGGGGAAGGAAGGAGGACATGCCTTGCAGGACACATTCAGAATTTGAAGATTAATATTTTAGAGAGAAGCACTTCTTTCCTATTTGAGTTATTGTTCAATGTGAATCAGCATGCATAGCATTTGACCCCTGGTTTCTCTTAACTCATTTATTTTTTTTTTTTGGAGAATGACTGGCTTGTATGGTCGGTAAGTTTAAGAATTGAAAATGCCCTATGCAGCTCTCCATTTTNCATAGCATTTGACCCCTGGTTTCTCTTAACTCATTTATTTTTTTTTGGAGAATGACTGGCTTGTATGGTCGGTAAGTTTAAGGATTGAAAATGCCCTGTGCAGCTCTCCATTTTCCCCTCCTCTTGGTAAGCCCCCTGCAGAGGCACACACACAATCTTTTATTCCTCATAGACAGTCTGCTCTGGTCCCATACTCCTCAGGGGAAGGTAGGGTCCACTTGGCATTCACACAAAGCTACGCCTCTAAAATTAGCCTTTAGCAGTGAGGACAATGAGGTTTGGCCTTCATCTACCATCCCTTTGGCTTATTTAACATTTTGGTCAGGACTTGGGTTGAGAGGAGGATGCTAATTATTGAACCAACTCAAAGACTTCATTAATAATATAAGCAATAGAAGCACACTAACGGTCCTTCAACAAAGGAGATAAAAAAGCTGTAAGTAAATTATCTCAGCCATTTTGTGTGGAAAAAGCAGAGATAAGAGCTAATTAATCTATAGGAAACAAGGATTCAAACTACCCCTTTCTATCTTCTAAGACAGAGGCTGGCAAACTTTCTGCAAAAGGCCAGATAAAAATATTTTAGGCTTTCTGGACTACATCTGGTTTTTGTTGTATGTTAACTTTAACCCTTTAAAAAGGTAAAAGCTATTCTTGGCTTCTGGGCTGTATTCACCCCACCCCACCCCCAAAAAAAGGAGGAAAAAAAAAAAACAAGAAAGGCTATGGGCTATAAAAAAAAAACCGTGAGCCAGATTTGGCCTGTGAGCCATGGTTTGTTCAACTTTAGTCACAGATAATTCCTTGGAATAAGAGATTATGTCCTTGCAAAAATTAACTGAATTCCAGTAAACAAAGATCCAATTTCTGTCAATGAAGTGAATTAGTTAAAACTCTGGGGCTCTGGCCCCTGATTAGTAATAGAATCAGGCTTTCAGATGTTGCTTAAAAGGCCCCTATAACACACACACACTTCCATACAACCACATTGGTTATTGATCAACATACACAGTAATTTTGGAGGTTGCATGTGTGTAAATGCTCTACTAGCCAAGCTTCACCCTTCTCATTGACGAAAGCTTCACTGTTCTCATTGACTAACACTAACCATCACCTTATGTGGTATTAGGCTATCAGACAATCTTAGTATCTGCTGGTATAAATTAAAAGTAAAGAGACTAAATGCCTTTAAGAAAAGAGGACACAGAAAAGCATAAACTTCATAGGATTAATTATTTTCTTCTGCCAACAATGTCCTTAGTACAGATAAAACTGTCTTCTATCAAGCTGGATATGAAACCTTCAACTCCTTACATTTGCATTCACATAAACGTTAAAAGTAGTCTCTGTTCTCGCACAAGGATAGATATGGCATCAGTAAGAAGTTTGAGATATCAAAGAACCAAAGCAAACATGTCCCAGGAGGGAGGAATTTTTTTTTTCTAACTGCAGTCTAAGGAACTTGCACCCCAAAACTTGGATGTTTAACTGCAGTGATTTATGAGTGTCAAAATACCTATGGGCTAAATACAAGAAAATAATTTCAGCGTTTTTAATCTTCACCTCATAACTCATATTTGANAATTATTTTCTTCTGCCAACAATGTCCTTAGTACAGATAAAACTGTCTTCTATCAAGCTGGATATGAAACTTTCAACTCCTTACATTTGCATTCACATAAACGTTAAAAGTAGTCTCTGTTCTTGCACAAGGATAGATATGGCATCAGTAAGAAGTTTGAGATACCAAAGAACCAAAGCAAACATGTCCCAGGAGGGAGGAATTTTTTTTTTTCTAACTGCAGTCTAAGGAACTTGCACCCCAAAACTTGGATGTTTAACTGCAGTGATTTATGAGTGTCAAAATACCTATGGGCTAAATACAAGAAAATAATTTCAGCGTTTTTAATCTTCACCTCATAACTCATATTTGAAGAAACTGAATTTCACATTTCCTTTAAAATTTACCCTTGAGCTAAGACCAAGATTACAGATATTTCAGACTGAAGAAAGCAAAGCGTTGAGAAGGTTGAGAGGAATGAACAAAGGAGGTTTCTAACACAAAGCTTTTGTAATCTTAATATATAGAGATGCATGTATGTAGTTTCTCTGGGGGGATGAAAAGCACTTTGCTCAGGAAAGCTCCTTAGAACTTCTAGGGACTCCATGTGGATTACAGGGCACAAAGAAGATCTTTTGTTTTTAATTAATAGACTATTTTTATAGCAAATTTAAGTTTATAGGAAAATTAAGTACAGAGAATTCCCATATACCTCCTCTCCTCCCCTAAAACACTTTCCTCTATTATTAACATCTTGCTTTAATTTGTTACAACTGATGAACATTGATAATGACTAACCAAATCCATAGCTTACATTAGTGCTCACTCCGCGTTACATAGTTCTATGGGTTTTGAGAGATAATGTATCCACCATTTCCATATAACACAGAATTGTTTCACTGCCCTAAAAATGCCCTGTGATCCACCTATTCATCCCTCCACCTCCTCCCCATGGATCCCTGACAGCCACGAACCTTTTGATGGTCTGTATAGTTTTGCATTTTCCAGAATGCTGTATAGTTGGAGTCCTACAGTATGTAGCCTTTTCAGACTGGCTTCTTCCACTTAGCAATATGCATTTAAGTTTCCTCCACGCCTCCTTGCGATTGATAGCTCATTTCTTTTTATCACCAGCTCTTTAAAACAGAGAAAAGGAATTCTTAAAAAATTTAAGGTCTTATCAAAAGACATTTATTGAGGGATGTGAAATAGTTCTGAGTAAATAGGTGAGCTTACCAATAGGGTAAACATTTTCCTGCCAAAAGTTGTTTCCACAGGTTCTTCGTACAAGATACTGCTGCACAATTATGCTAGACAGAATTTCCAAATTTAATGGGATCCAAAAAATAAAAAATGGCAGGAATATTCTTACTACACATTGTCTCTCACTCCAGATTAACATCCAAGTCAGGTGCCACCAGAATAGAAAGAGGTAAAGGAGATAAATGTACCTTCCTATCTTCAGAAAGGTATCCACTTGCAAATACGTACAATTAGACTCAGGAAATGGGAAAATAATCCATTTTTTTCAATTAAGTCTGTGCCACTGTAGGATGCCTATCTTCTTATAAAAGAGCTCTACTTTGTACAGCTTGTATCTCAGTAAATAACGATGGAATGAACGCAAGACACTAGTCCCTGTTCTGCCCCTTACCAGCTCTGATTTCAACAAGTCAGTTTTCTTCTGTGAGCCTCTCGACCTTCATCTGTAGCATGGAGAAAATTGTGCTGCCCCTCATGACTCTAAGCTATTGTGAAGATCAAAGGAGGTAGAGATGAATAGAGGAGATAAAGGTGATGCTTGGGAAACACTGCCAAACCTCTAAAAGGTTTACTCTGTTGCCATGGTGATAATGCTGATATTATTTGATCACCTCCCCACCCCAACTCCTTTACCACCCTCACCCCTCTCCTACCCCCCAGACCTACTCATCCCAGATACGATGGTGTCAGGGAGGACATCATAAAGGAACTTGCCTAAGTAGGAAAACAAGAGACCCTGTAAACCAGAAAATAAGAAACTCTCATAGGAAAGGACAAGAAGTTATGCCTCAAAAGAGGAAGTGTCAAAACCTTTCTAAAAGGAAAAGTGTTGTGGTTGCAATGTATAAACCAGGGGTGAACCACTAGGCTTCCGATGTAGCAGAACAGCCCGAAAGGCAGAATGCACCTCCTGGTGGCTACAAAGCACAGAGGTGGCACAACCCAAAGGTCTACAGGACACTTTCACTGCAACAAGAGAAAGAGGGGGGCCTCCTGGCTGAATGCTGAGGTGTGATGAAACCAGATTTCTTTCCTGCAGCTCTAGGCACAGATGCACTGCCTTACCTGGCTGAACAGAGACACAACTGTTCCAAGCACAACTCTCCCTAAGTGAAACGGACTCATCTAATCCAAGATAGTCATGGACAAATCAAAACCTTAAATTCAAGAGAGTCCAACAGGCTCCAAGCACACCAGAGTGGAGCAGTACACCTCATCTTGGTACATGTTGGCACCCAAAGTATATAACTTTATCTTCAAATGCCTGTGTAACCAAACCAAATATGGAGTGTCAACACAAGCAGTCCACAAGTGGCTTCTAAAACAAAGGTAGGAGCTCTAGTCCCTATGTTAAAAGTTCACAATTGAATAAGCACCTGCATTCCAAACAGAAATGACCGAGTCTTACAGAGGCAGAAAAGTCAAACACATAAAACCGAGATAAACATCTCTTTCTAGTGGAAATTGAACAAAAACACAAAGCAGTAAAAAGAACCGAGGACTTAAACCTACTGAGTTCTGGCAGAAAGAAACTGCTGGAGTTTTGGCCCCCATCATTTAAGAGTTAAAAGCACTCCCTGTGAAAAGGGGAACTGAAGCCCGGCCAGTTTGAAGAGTGGAGTTGGAGGTGCCATAGAAACCCAGTCCTCAGAAAGGTAGCTAAATCAAACTGTTAACAACTACCACCTGTGGCCGTAGTTTCAAACAAGCTTCAGGAGGAGAAGGGCAAGAGGTCACAGACAGAATCTAAAGATCGGGGAAATGAATCAAGCCACCCACTGGCTTTGCGACTAGATCTGAAACAGCCTATCACATGAGACAAGAGCCCTCAGAACTTCGCCTGGAGATTCAGGGAAAAGGAAAAGTGAGAGGAGGGTAAACAAAACTGCCCACACTAAAACCATACACAACATCAAAACACGGAACATGAACTCACTACACAATTAGTTTTACAAAACAGTCCGCTGAAGGCTTTAAACCTAATATCCTTGGATGTTCAAGAAGATAAAGAAAAAAACTCCCACTTAGAAAATGGAAATTAAAGTAAGGAAAACAAAGTACAGAAAGAAATGAAAAAACATTTTTTGAAAAGAAAAATATGGTCAGTGGAAAATAGTAATAGACACGATAATGTTAAGGAGGGCCCTTGATAGGTGAAACACATCTAGAGCGTTGCAAGATAGAAGTGAGTAATTTACCAGAATGCAGCATGAAAGCACACTCAGGAGATATCAAACTCTGAAATAGACATTTCAGGAAAAGAGAAGGGAAATTGTGGTGGAGAAGCAATATCCAGAGACGTACAGGAGAAATTACCTGAATCAAAGAGTATGCCATTCAAAGTTGTGCTTTCAAACCTGCCCAGAGAAAAGTAAAACCACATCTAGACACACCACAATGGAATTGCAGAATACCAAGGAAAAAGAGAAAGGCCACAAGCAACCTGCACAAAAGGCATAGTTTACCTGCAAAGTAAAGGACATATAATAATAAACTATTCTAAGTTACATAAAACAGTGGAATTACCCTCCAAAGATTAGCCTCACACTAATGTCAATGGGGAGTCAATCTGAGACGATCCCATTCACCTGGGGATGCAGGAAGGGGATTAAAGTAGTCCTAGATTGGCTGTGCTCTCTGTATCCCAGCAGGAAGGAACACACATTCTTGAGTCAGGAGAGCATTCTCAAGTTAGGCCCCAGGACACTCACAGATTAATTTCAAAAAAATATGAACGCACCATTAGAGTTTGTCAAACCCACAAGAAAACAAATCACATGGTAAAGTGTCAGCAAAAACAAGAAACAATCCCAAAATACTTTAGTATTTACATTATCAGAGTAAAAATTACAAAATATGGGTGAAATATTTACAAAATAAAATATGTAGCCACAAAAATGAGCTATTAATGTCAAAAGTGACCAGAAAGATTTGAAAAAGAACTCAATAAAATGTTCAAGAAACTAGTTTTACTTTGTTGTTTAAACCAAAAACACAATGAACGATGTAAACGGCAGAATTCATGAACTAGAGGACAAATTTGAAGAAATTCCCCATATGTGGCTTGGAGATAAAAATCAATGGGAAATAGGGCAGGAAAATTAAGAAATACGCAGGATAGGATGAGAAGTTTTAATTCAAGTTCAGAGGGACATTCATTCAGTACCGTCATGCATACAGGACCAAAGGTCTGTATTTTTGGATTTACTTGCGAACCTTTGAGCCATTTTCCTACTGAGCCCTTCAACAGCTTAAACTTCTTGCCTGTGAAGCCTTGCTTTCCCACCCATCTCATCTGTCTCTCTTTTAAAGAAGTAATTGTCCAGACCCACGAATTACATTTTTTGTTGCACATTCTCTACTTTTTTTTTGCTATCTCTTAGAGAGCTAGCCCCAGCATATGTCATGAATTCATCTTGTTGGGAAATAGGACAGCTGAATCAGTCTCTCATTATACACGTTCCACTAGGTAGAAAGGTAAAATAAGGGGGGAAGGGAGTGAAGTGCGTGAGGATGGCTGCTCATAACAAAGGCCAGGGAACAGTATCCCAAACAGATGGAAGAGAAACGTATGTCTCCTAAAAATAACTTACTAAGAGATCCAGTAAGGGAGATAAAGGAGTGTAAATTAGGGAAGAGGACTACAGAATATGGATTTTTACGAGATGGGGGGAGCAGTAAAAACTCTTACAAGGAAAAATAAAAATGTAACAGCTAAACGTAACTGGCTCCATGGAAAATAAAACTAGAGCTGTGGAAGTCTAAATTGAGAACCTCTCTTATAATGTGCAAGAAAAGATTTTTTAAAACACCCAGACCACAGAGGTATAACATAACAACTACTTGAAGGGGCATTAAAGATGGGAGCAGAGGAATACGCAAGGAAAGCTTTCTCAGTTGAAAGAAAGAAAAGGGGGAGGGGGAGAAAAGAAACCAAGTATGCAAATAGAAGGACTCACCACTTTTCAGACAAAATCAATCTGGGTCTCACTGGGCCAAAATTAAGGTGTCTGCAGTCTGTGCTCCTTCCTGGAGTCTCTAGGGAAGAATTGGTTTCCTTGCCTCTTCCAGCTTCTAAAGACCGCCTGGTTCCTTGCTTTGCTCTCCTTTCCACCCTTCATCCCCAAAGCCAAGGGGACAGACTAAATTCGCACTCCCTGGCACATCACCCTGACTCCTCTGCCCCTGCCTTCCTCTTTCAAGAACGCTTGTGATGATATTGGTTCCACCAGAATCACCCAGAATACTCTGCCTATTGTAAGGTCAGCTCATTAGCAACCTTCTATTTGCAACATAAATTGCCCTTTGCCATGCAAGATAACATAGTCCCAGGTTCCAGGGATTAGGAAGTGGACAGCCTGGGGATGGGGGCTTATTTTTGCCTACCTAATAGAGCCTCCTGAGTTTGCTTATTGTGTTTCAGAAGCTGTAAGAGTACCACATCTGATCTAATTTAGCTTGTGCTCTCCTAAACATCTGAGCCATTTTTTAAATTAACTTACTTATGTTTTAAGATTTTATTTACTGATTTGTGAGAGAGCGCGCGCACGAGTGGGGGGAGGGGCAGAGGGAGAGGGAGAGGGAGACGCAGACTCCCCACCAAGAAGGGAGCCCAGCTCCAGGTGGGCCTGGATCCCCGGGTCTTGGGAATCATGACCTGAGCTGAAGGCTGATGCTTAACCCACTGAGCCACTCAGGAGCTCCTGAGCCATTTTCTACTTAGTCCTTAAACATCCAGCTTAAAATTCTTCTTCACTGTGAAAGCTTTTCTCCTACCTCCACAGTCCTATCTCCCCCTTAACTATGATCTAGACCAAAAATATTCACAGAATTTCTGGAACAATAATTCCTTAATTTACTGTGTTACTTTTATAGTTCTGCTTCATGTATATTTTTACTCCAACAAAAGTTTCATCTCTATGGGTAAAAAATTGTTTACAAAGCACTTATAATAATATGAGTAAATCATTGTAAAATGGTATGAAGCTTTAAAAAAAAGAGAACAAAACTGAATATACAGTACCATCTAGTCATTGAAGGAAATGTAGGGAAATACAATTGGAAATATGGAAATTACCATATAGCAATGTAATTGAGGTGTTTATCTCTTTTTATAATGTGTGCTTTTTTCTGTGTTCTGCACTGTGGCAGATGCGGCCTATATCCTTTCTGCCCACCTCTGAATTCACCTGCAGCTGCAGAGAACAAGTCCCAAACTGCTGGCAAATCCCAACCTCGAGGCCCGTAACTCTCAAATTCTCTGCCCAGGTGGTTTTCTCAGTCTTCTTTGGAGCTTGCTTAACCTACACACAAAACCTCCTAGAAAGGCTGGGGAATCAGTGATGGGCAGCTCACAACTAATGAGGGCTAAGAGTTTGGGATAAATTCCCCCTTCCCCGCCCCATTGCATGTGTGAGGCACAATCTCTACAATTCCCTAAAGGGTCCCCACTGGGATTGAACCCCAGTTGCCCACAGGGGCAACCCATCCACTCATGCACACTTCATTGATTTTTCACTCCTCCCTGTTTCTCTTTCTCTATTTCATTACTTTTGCTTTCTGGGATCACTTTCCATATAAACCACGAGCTGTAGGAAAACAGCTCAGCTCTAACACTTGGCAATCTTGCAGGTATTCACATAGGCAAAGGTTTAAACCACCTGAACAGAATCTTGGTAAAACACTTCCTATTCGATATGAAACATGAGAGGACAGGAGGTCTGTCGGGGCTGATAAGAGGCCATCTCCCACTCACCTACTCACTGACCATCACAGGATGATTTCTCTAGGACCTTCTGCCTTGGCCACATCAGAATAGAGCCACAGAATATGAAACCACTAGTGTAGCAGTATAGTCTTGATCTAAACTCATACTGCAGTCTTCTGGGTCCTTTTGCTTCCAAGTGTGTGACAACAGTCAAGGATGGCTGGTCCCTTTGACTTACCCTTCATTTTGTTGAAAGTAATTAACTGTAATCTAAAAAAGTGGCTCAGTCTATCTTTGCCATTTGAATTATCACTCCTTGGCTTTGCCCTCTTTTGTATTTGTGAGCTCAGCCCCATCCCCAAGTCCTTGTCTCAGGATCTGCATTTGGAGGAACTGAAACTAAGATAGGCATATATCACTTTTATAATTGGTCACCATATGATCTTTTAAAAAAATCTGGATATAAATATATCATACTATATGAATTTGAATTTGTAAATACTGTATGTGAATGTGTGAAAGCAAACAAGGCCATAAGGAAAAATCCCCAAAATGTAAATGATAGTTACATCTAGGAAGAGGGCTTTTATTTTTGTCTCTCTGCTTTTCATAGTTTCTAAACTTTCTATCATGAGCATTATTACGCTTATAATTTTTTAAACTATTTTTTTAATTGGGCAGAATAGTTGAATTATACGTGGCAAACGCTTTTATCCTCTACATATAGATGTTTTTATATATCATGTAAAATGCAGATGTTCTAAAATAAAAGTGGACAAAGGACACGAACAAGCTAATAACAAAAGAAATATAGCTGTTAATGAACATATGCAAGGCAGTTCAACCTTAAAGCATCATTAATCAAATAGACAAAAATTATAATGAGGTTATAGGTTAACCTGTTATATGTTAACCTGGCAAATATAAATGATAATATCCAGTGTTAGCATGGGTGCAGAGGAATAGGCACTCACATACTGTTAGGAGTATAAGCTGATCCAAATTCCTGGAGGCATTTTACAAAGCTTTACAAGTGTTCAATTTTTTAACAAGGGTGATACCCCTCAAAAGAATTTTCCTCTGGGAAAAGCAGAGATACTTACAAAAAGTTCTGCACCAAGGTGTTATTTCTAAGTGATGGGACTTTTATGCATGATTTTTATTTTCATTTTCATACTTCTTTGTAGTTTGCAAATATTTCCACTAAATATGTAGAGCCATAAATAAGCAGGAAAAAAAATAAAAATTATTTTCTATTTTAAAAGATAAAACATGAACCAACAATTGTATTCCACAAGAGAGGCACCACCCTTTTCCTTTTCCAACTTTCAAGCCATTAAAGCATAGAAGGATAATGTGAGTGGACTAATTTGCCACAGCAGGCCATGTACAGAGAGAAAATACAATTCCCTATTTGTTTCTCTGCCTTGACATAGAATCAACATGGTTTTTCTCTAAAATCTGAAATCTAAAGGATAGAATGACTTGGCAGCAGAAGTGAACCGAAGGCAATTTTCTGTCTCTCTGAATCTTAGTACCCAGTTACTCTTCAGATGTCACCTACAGGCATTTTCTGCATTAACAACCCCTTACAACATTTCTACATTAACAACCGCTAAAACACATAATGGATATAGCCAATTACTACAAGAAATAGATGCGCACATACTTCATTCTTCACACAATGGATGTTAACATTGAAGCTATGATGAGGAGAAAAATAATGATGTTTTCTTCTCAGAACATGATCGCTTCAACTTTAAGAGCTAGAACATTTTAATGTCAGCTCCTTTCATTTGGTGATCAGGCCCTTCTTGTTCTTGTGAATACATACTTAGATATTTTGAATTAATGTTAAGATACTCAGGTCCGGGAACATGAAGGGACTTTCTCGTATTTGCCAATAAGAAAAAATAATCTTACCATGTCTTAATCAAAAAAGCAATTTCTCACACTTTAAAGTGCCCCATTTCATCAAATTGAAAATGCCATCACTTGTTAAGATCCATCATTACTTTAGAATCCATAGAAAAATCCTGCAAAGTAAACTATGAGAAAGTGCACATCTCAAATATAAGATGCACACCAATTTCTGAAAGGTTCAGTGAGGGGGAGGGGAGCGTATCTGATAACCAAAGTATGCGGAGTTTAGACGTTTTAGCCACTGACTGGGGACAGTTCTTGTTCATTTGATTAATTTTCTGCATTCTTATTTCTGAAAGGAACTGACAAGTTTATAAACATATTCAAAGCTTAACCACCTAAAGACTAGCCGAAGAAAGAGAGATTCAAGCTCCACACCATGGTACGTTGCCTTGGAGCAGCGATGTGCTGTAGCCAGCCTCAAGCCAGAATAAGCAAGCAGGTTGTTAAATTGTCAAGACTCATGGGATTTGGTTGTTACAGCCAACTAGTAAAAAGGAAATTATGTTACTTTGAATTAAATATATTCTATTAAAAACTGGGGTAATACTCAAAAAGCATCACCTCCTAATTCTTTTACTACATTTTACTACTATCTCTGCTCTCAAAATTATTAATGTATCTGAACAGCTGAAATACTATGCAGTGGTGATCCATAGCACATCTCTTTCCAATTGTGCATTCAGTGATGTCACAGTGGTGGCTTGAGATCAGCCAAAGGAGGTAGCATATACGCCATGGAAATCAGAAATATTACAAATCAGGGCTTTGTCCCTCCCTAGAAAGCCTATTATTAAACATTCACCAGCACATGACTGTGTACAATAACAAAAAAGTTTGGCTCTAAGATGGAAACTCTAGCTACATGTTATACATATTACACATCAATTTATATGTATACAGATGAAAGCGGTGGATCATAGAAAGAACAGGAGGCAGGGATGCTAAGAAGAAAAAGCAAAATCTTAACACTGTCCTTAAAACAAATTGAAAAGCTTTTATATTTACATATATATATTTAAAATGTATGTATATAAATACATGTATATAATGTGTGTGTATATGTGTATATATAATATAAGATTTATATTACCCGAATTATTCAGGGGGAAGGAACAGTTACTTGAGTCTTCAGCATTCAAATTTCAGTATTCAAATGTCTGAATGACCTTCTTACCTTGACTGCTTAATAAAATGCAGAATGCTACACATTGCAATTTTTTACCATATGGAACCTCTAATTTGAGTGGGATTACAATTTATCCATAGTTTCCCACTAAATGAGAGACAATATTACTATCATTTTTCAATGACAACAACCTGGCATGAATTTGACTACGTAATGTCGCCCTCAGAATGACCCTCCTCATCTACAGACCAGAGAAAGCCGAATGGGTCAAATAAAATTTGTATGCTGAACACCGATGACTAAAGCAACAATCTTTTATAATTTTCTATCATTTTGTGAAGAATGATATTAAATGATTTCGGTATAAAATAGTAAAAACAAAACAACAACAACAACAACAAAAAAAAAACCCCATGATCTCATAAGATGTCAAAGCTGCAGTGTACTGTCCTTTGCCTCCTATCTGAGGACTCGGGTAACCTGGGGAGGTTTATTTATGAGAATTCATATAAATCCTATTAGGCCCTTCTTAATACCCGCTGGCACTTTAGAGAGAATATATTTTATTTTATTTGGATTTACCTAATACAATTTGATAGTCTCATATTGTATAATTTCATTTCACTCAGTTCATTTTTTTAAGGGAAACGAATTGCTTGCAGCTTTTCTACAAAAGAAACCCTATTGAACTATATCCAAATAACTCGCAGAGAACTGGTTGCCATGACTATTCAGAAAAAAACAAGACACTATTGCTAATAGGAGTGTTGAAAAATCTGATTTCCAACCTGGATTTATAACACTAGATTTTTGATCATATGAATTAATGAAGCCAATACAGTATCCAACTTGAATACAAGGCACTGAAGACAAATCCACCTTTTCACAGTTTTTCTTAAATAATGTGTGAACACTAAGAACTAAACTGTAAAAAAAATTAGAGATATCAGTGTCACCTGTGTTTACTCAGTCTTTGCTCTCTAATGCAACGTTACTTTCTCCTCCTTAATGTAACTCAAGTTGTCACCAGGGATTACCTCTGACCCTAGAGTCATTAAACACTGGGTTTGTTTCTCTTTGTCTGAACAAAGAGAAATAAAAGTGTGACAGAGTATGGCCCCTTCAGGAAATGTCAGCAAGCCCTTGCATATTGGGACAAGCGTTCACGGCAAGGTTGGAGGAGAGAATGAGAGTAGATAACCCTAGAAGGCTAAGCTGGGACAAGGCCGTGAAGAGGTATATGTTGTGGTAAGTTTGGCATTCTCTCGAAATGCAACCAAGAGTCATCAAATGTTATTTTTTAAATACAGCACAATTTTTAAAATGCTTTGTAAGCATCAGTTTGGTGACTGAGCGAAAATGTGTTAGAAAAGTTGCTTCATAAAGGATACCAATGTCTTAAGGCGCAACTGCAATAATCTAAGTGAGAGAAAAGGAACTCGCACTGTGTAACAAACTTCAAGAACCACTGCATGGACCCTCCTGTTTTCCATTTAAAAAGTTCAGTCATACTAGTGATAATACAGAAGCTTTGTAACTTTACTGAGGCCTTACAGGTTTCTATCTCACTGCCTCCCCACCTCATGCTCCTCTAGAAACTTCTCTCGGCCCACACACATCTCTGCAGAATGCAACGCTGGTGCTCCCTCCCCATCTCAAGTATTTGTTTCTTGGTAAGCAGCCAAGTCAAGCCAGTCTGCCCTTTCTAGTCCCCAGGGACTAGACTATGCTGGGGAATAACATTTTTTCCATTTTATTACATATGTACCCACATCTCTCCTCTCTAGGTATAACTACTAAAAGCTGTTTTAAACCTTTTCTTTAAACAAACTGAAGACTTCAGAGGGGAGGGGGTGGGGGAATGGGATAGACTGGTGATGGGTAGTAAGGAGGGCACGTATTGCATGGTGCACTGGGTGTTATACGCAACTAATGAAGCATCAAACTTTACATCGGAATCTGGGGATGTACTGTATGGTGATTAACATAATATAATAAAATAAAAATTAAAAATAAATAAATAAATAAACCTT
Source organism: Ailuropoda melanoleuca (assembly GCF_002007445.2). Lineage (NCBI taxonomy): Eukaryota > Metazoa > Chordata > Mammalia > Carnivora > Ursidae > Ailuropoda > Ailuropoda melanoleuca. Next base: position 124,021,856 of record NC_048219.1, on the reverse strand, counting down.
TTCTTTAGTGTCTGGCAAATTTTGCGGACTTAAAAAATATATATTTCTCTTTCCTGTATATATGATGTTCATCTGTAAAACCCAGAGAAAATAATAAAAGGGCTTCTCTTCACCTAGTAGTGGTGGGGGGGAAGCATAGAGGGGGATCCCATTGTAGGGAAATTTTTCAGATTTATGTTTTGAAGAGTTTTCTAAAGCACTGTATCTGAGATAATAAGGAAACAATGATTCAAGGGAAAAGAATTAGTGTTCTTATAAGAAAAGATCAGATCTCCTTCTGACTCTTTATTGGAACTTTATACTGGAGCTGGAGAGAAAAGGAATTAATACAAAACAATAGAAATCTTATTGGAGTAGGTGACCTTTAAAGGGAATGGTTTTCAATCTTCTTAACATCCCCATCACATCAAAGCCATACCCAAACCTGTTATCAGCAGTAACAATAGCTCATTATAGCAACACTTCTTATTGGGGAGGGTGATCTAGCTCTGGTTGGGGTGGGTGGTTCACATCCCAATCTATGGGCAGGAGGGGAAATTAATAGATGTGTGCATTTTTAAAAAGCCCCCATGTGAAACTGATATCTTTTCGCCAACACCATCCATCCCACTCATCTTCACCCCTACCAGAAATAGTCTCCCCATCCCTTGCCATGAGTTAGTGTCTGTTTCAAGTCTGGTCCACCAGAATTGTATCTGAGATTTGAGGCTCCTAGCAGGATTAAGTTGAGTGGTCAGATCTATATTCATATTCTCACTGTGCTCCTCTGACATGAACCGAACTCTGTTTCATGATTTAAAGAAAACTGGTAGACAGGGCTGAATTCATCTATAGAGTTTTTTCAGGCCAACAAAGCAATTTTTTAAATGTGTGTTTGGCTGTCTTTACGTAGAGCATAGATTTTTTTCCCCAGTTTTTTGCAATCATCTCTTCTCTCTCTTATACCAGGTTTCATCCATTTATTTGTTTTCTATGTGGTCCCTAGAGGGATTTTAGTTTGTGACTTCCTGATCAGGGCAAGATACTTTACAAAGAGATAACACATTTTGCTTAAAAAAACAAAGGTGTCCTAGCCAAAAATATGTGACAAGGAATACAGGGACACAGAGAGTTTTCTCAGGACAAGTGTATAATTCTATCTCATTATCTTTTCATCAAAGATTTTGCTCCTTCCAGATCTATGGTGAGACTTAAGAGTTGTAGAGTGAGTCTGAGTCCTCTGAATCTTTTTGTAATAAGACAAAAGGTCTTTGTCCTATATCTCATGGGCTGTCTAAGGTTTGGACTCAAATGTAACCTTGCCACCAGTCTGTGTCTCTGTCACTTTCTTGCCATTACAAATTAGGTCACACTGTTCCTACTGGTGTGTTAACATGATGACCTTCCCTGACTAGTAAATTGCTATAGTTTGTGTTGCCCCCAACTTATATGTTAAATACTAAAACTCAATATGACCGTATCTAGAGGTGGGGCCTTTGGGTGATGATTAAGTACTGAGGGTGGAATCCTCATTAATGACATTCGAATCCTTATAAAAGAAACTTCAGAGAGTTCCCTTTCTCCTTCTGCCATGTGAGGATGCAGCAAAAAGATGGGCATCTATGAATCAGGAAGCAGGTTCTCACCTGATGCTGAATCTGCTGGCACCTTGATCTTGGACTTCTCAGACTCCAGAACTGTGAGAAATAAATTCCATATGACACCCAGTCTATAGTATTTTTGTTTTAGCAGACTAAAGGAACTAAGACAGAAATTAAGAATTTTCTTCCCATTTGCCTTATTGTCCTATGTCAATATTTTCAGGTCCTTAAGAAACTTGTTTCTGTGCCTACTGTGATTTTTTTTTTAATTATAGGCCAATAAGGCAAAGTGATTTAATGTTATAGAATGCAACAATCTAATATAGTTGGCAAAATTTGACTCAGTTTCTGCCAAGGGATTATTATCATTGAGAGTGACAGACAGAAATGTCATGAAGATAAGCAAAGAATGCAAATATATTAAGGGAAAAATCATTAACATGATATAGAACTCTAAGGTCTATATTACAGGTGAATCTATTCAACGATCTTACTTGAACACTGACAAAATGTTCTCTCACTGATCTTACCTTCAACCTACCTAAGAAAAAATATATCGCTCTGCTTTGAAAGAACTGCTCATCACTCTGTGGTAACTTTGAGTTGGCAAAGTTGATGCTCCAAGAGGTTATTGACAACCATTTTTTCTCCCAGTGATTCAGGTAGTTACCATTAGGTGGGTAGGTATTGCATCAATTTTGCAAAATACTTCAAAAGGCTCATGAGCAGTTTATGGAAAGCAAGATAGTAGTATTCTCTGCCACTCAATTTTGTTTTCAAGTGTACTTCTTTATTAAGTATAAGCACTGAATATTATAATGGATGGGAATTTCTCTTCCATATACTTAGGTATGCATAAAGCAAGATGGAAAGCAAGATACTAGCATTCTCCACCACTCAATTTTGTTTTCAAGTGTACTTCTTTATTAAGGATAAGCACTGAATATTATAATGGATGGGAATTTCTCTTCATATACCTAGGTATGCATAAAGTATGACTCTATTTCTATAACTTTACCTAATCTCATTTGGCCCCAATCTCAGTCAGTTTGGAGGTCTCCACTCCCCCTTTGCTTATGTCCTATGGGTGGAGATGAGTTAGAGAGCATCCACTAACAAATGTTTTTCAAACTCTATGTTTTTAATCTATGACATCAATTTAGTAGCTCACACCAGATGCTTTTAAATGAATAGAATAGAATTTAAAAAAACATAAGCCAGCATCACAAATATTGTTTTATGAACATTTTGTGTGTCCTGGAAGACAATGTAAAACGTCTTTCTTATTGTAGACCAAAATTGGCCAGGGTCCAAAATTGCTGGAAAACACTGCATAAGACATAGAAGTGACTCCTATGTTTCCATACATGAGGTCCAAATATTGCCGGCATCTTCCATAAATGATCCACAAGGTCTCTACTGCGCCAGCTTTTACTCAGTTACTTTCAGGCCTCATAGTGGGAGTCACAGAAACTTGTGGCCACTCTCCCATGCTCCTTGAGAACAGCAGAGAGCTTTCTGAGGCTCTAGGAAGTCCTCTCTGCCTACATATGCCACATAGATATTTCTATTCTACATGCCCTGAGTTCTTAGGTATTCAGGAGCACTCCCCTTCATAACCTGCTGTCTCCCTGGGCTTCACTCCTGAACTTAAGGCTTCAGTTGCCACTGATCTTGAATGCCCAAACCTATCTGGGGGTTTTCATTTCCCCCCCCCCCCCCCCCGCCGCCTTCCAACCCCGGAGAGCAGGGTACAGGCCTACTTATCAGGGAGATATCCTCAGAACTCACATTCTGCCTGCAGGCTCTCAGACTCTCTTTGCCTCCCAGTTTTTGAGATTTTTATCTAGTCTGGGAGAAGAAAAACTGTCTTTGGTGGTATTTTTTCACAGCTGTTGTTCATAGCATAATTGCCTGCCCCAAGTGCTTCCAATGCTCGGGCTTTTAAAGCCAATACAAATGCCCAGGTTCGACAAACTCAAAAGCATTTTTCTCTCAAAACCATTGCTTCTCCCCCACATTTATAAGCCTATTTTTAAAACTAAAAGCTAAGAATTGACAGATTTTTCCATTCTTCTGCTGTAACAACGTTTCTCTAAGGCAAGGGATATCTGAGTCATATGTTTTAGCTTCAATAGGAAACAGGCTGTGGGGTAAAGAGGAATTATCAGACATGAATAACATTTCAAGTAATATTTCAACACTATTCCTAATTATCAAATAGAATAATAGTTAAGGACAAATTCAAAGATATGTGTGTGTGTATGATACTTTCACACTGGGGTTGTGGTTACAAAATACTGTTTAATCAAATCTATTTTTATTCAAAGATCAAATGGAAGAATTCGTTTAAACTTCCCTTGAAAAATTACATAATAATTTTTTAAAAACCTTTGAGTACATCTATGCTCATTGATTAGTAAAGCATGAAAATTTTTTGCAGTGACTTGGGGTCTCATTCAATGTTAATGCAAATTTGATATCACGCAAAATAAGATGATACTAAATTGTTGGCTCAGGTACAAAATTTGGAAAAAAGAATTGTTTAAACCTCTCCAACTTGTAAAAGCTCGCCAAAAATCTTAGGATTTGAGAGCTGGCTAGCCAACTTTACCGTAAATGAGGTGGATTCTATTTCCAAACAGATAACCCTTTCATGTAAACTATAAATATCTACCCAGTCTTTCTTCTGTAGCACCTAAGTTATCTTTGTTTACTTGCATCAGAATGTAAGGAAATTTTGTGCCATTATTTTCATTCACTATTATCACACTTAATTTTTTCCTAATATGTAAAATATGCTGTATATTATTGATCAAGTGATGGGGCTGGTATTTGTGCAGGAATACACCAAAATCAATAATTTTGGAAAGAAGATGTGGTCAAAGACCATGAAGAAGACCAATCAATTGCCATGACACCCTGTACTGATAAAAGAAGTTGTAGATTTATTCAGGCTTATGGAAAACTTAGTCTTGAATTATATGAGTTTTGAATTATAGGTGGCTTTCTGAACAGCATCCTTTGCATAAAATGCAAATGCCTAGTACTTGAGCTACTCACAACTGTGAGAATAAGTACTTCAGAGTTGCGAATTATTCTGATGACTGTTATTTTCCTCAAACTAGTATCAAAGTGATTCAAATCACCACATCTTTAGCTCCATCCTTTTCAAACTGTGTTCCTGCCAACATGATCTATTAGGAGTTCAGAAAGTGATAGCAGCTTTGAATGTGCCCCTACATTGTTTCTGAGATGCCTGTGACTGGTTTTCTGTGTCATTTAAAAGGATGATACATAACAGCTTTGTGAAGGCACTTTTCCCACTGGAAAATTTGTTAAGCACCTATCAGTCACTGCCCTGTTTTCTTGAAATGTGCTTACAGAGTCTTACCACAACTTTATAAGTTAGACATTTATATCAGTCAAGTTCCAACCAAGAAAACAGAAACCTTTCTAAGAATTTTAATACAGGGATGAGGATGGGGAGAGGGACCAGAGAGGCAGCCAGCAGTTAGAAAGAGCAGAAATTGTGACCAGCTAAGAGCCAGAAGGAAGAAAGGAGTGGATTATGGAAATCTAGGGTCTTAGCTATCTTGGCAAAGGCTGGACTCAGGGTAGGTCTGTCCAGGCATCATGCAGTCCAAGAAGAAACAAACAATGCCAGAAATGCCAGCAAGGTAGAGAAAGAGGAGGAGAAATACTTGGGCATCTCCCTTCCTCCTGAGCCCCTGTCTGCCAGTGCCCTTTGGCGTAACCTAGGACAGAAGTTCAGGGAACGCATCCTGCAGAAGTTAGCTCCCTCACCCACGCTGGGGAAGGAATCTTAAAGTAAACACCAGCACAGCATTACCTTCCCCTTCTCTTCACATGGTGAAACCAAGCCACTTCTAGTCTATAGCAGAGCTCTGCACCTGTGAATCGAACTTTGCATTCAGTTCCTTCCATGTTGATAATTACATATAATCTCAGAAGACAGTTTTCTGGAAGAATGTGGAGCTACAAATCTCACCTATACCAAAATACAATCTTAAAAATAATCCAAGTATGATTTTAAATCCTTTCTACAGATATATATAAACTTTTTTATCCTACAAGACTTAGACATCCTAAAATGTTCTAAATGTTCTGAAATGTAGTTTAAGATACCTAGTCTAGCAATATAATAAATTCAGTATAATTGCTTCCTTTTGAATAAAACCACTTGGTATGAAACTGTAACAGGGACAATGAGCATAATAAATCTTAATTACATTAACCTTTTTAGTCAGTCATCAATAGGTGACTTCGGTCTCAAAATTTCTGGATTGATTTTTATATGGTTTATAAATATAATTCTTAAAGTGCATAAGGTAATACAAATTCATTTCCTGCTTTTAAATTATCAATATTCTAATTATATGTATTTTTTTTCTGACATTTCCTCTGCACCATTAACATGACTAAACCTGTTGGAATTCAACGAGCATGTAAACGACTTTCCTTAGGTAATTGACAATCTCAGCCACTGTACAAATCAATTTTACTAATCTTCAGCAAACTATAAATTAAGAAGTGAGGCTACGACAAGCTTATTGATTCCTTGCCAACAATTTTCTCTAATATGCTGCTTCTATTTCATAAATTTAAATGTTTCCACTGTGACCTCTAAAACTCATACTTAATTATTAACAAACTTCCCCATGACATCAACTTCTTTACTAAATGTTGCCTTGTCTCCTAAGAGAAAGCTAACTCTCCACTACCCCCTGTCAGTCTTTCAAAGCAAGCCATTCATTCTCCATCACCCCATCCACTTCAGGGACTGAATCAGGGCACTTCTTGCTCCTGACTGCTGCTCATATACAATTTCCACACTCTCTCTTGCAAACCCATCCTCCTTTAAGACTCACTCATGTCACTGGCTGTATTATCCTACACTCCGCTTTATCAATGGAAACTACCAAGCTCATAGCTCATACACAGCTAGCTCACTGCCATCACCTTAGCTTCTGCCATCAACCCAGCTATCTTCAACATCCATGGGGAGAATAGTCTCTGAAATCTCAGTACCCTGGCTCCTCCTCTCCAATGACATTCTTCACTCCACTTCAGCCGTATACTCCCATGGCCACCCAGAAATCCATAATCAATTGGAAGAGCTCTATTCTTGACATCATAAATTTAGATTTTCTATTCTCTAAAATACCTTATTTTTCTGGCTTGTTCATTCATTTAGCCCCAATACACTAGGGCTCCTGATACATTAGTATATGCAGTTCCCAACTTTTTCTTTGTCTGGATCTTTCTCTCTTCTCTTTCTTCCCACTCCCACAGATATAGATAGATGATAGGTAGATAGATGATATAGATAGATAGATAGATGATAGATAGATAGATAGATAGATGATAGATAGATAGATAGATAGATAGATAGATAGATAGATAGATATGATAGACAGATAGATATCCCAACATTTCAATGACCCCTTTTTCTCCCTTACCTCACTATTCTTCTATAATTCTAGCTCAGGAGAACACCAACCCTAGGTGAATCCCATTCTCTGCACATGTACTTGGGCAATTGAGATTTGCTATATAAAATCACAAAAAGTGGTAGATTTGCATCACTATAAAGATCACCAACTTCATCCGGAAGTTCAGCATTATCCCAAAATACAGTTATGTATCCTTAATCAAGTCTCTGCCCTGTTTAACATTATCACTATTTAAACACTTAAGTTTAATACCACACATCAGATGTGTTGCATTGTTACCTCCCCACCTGCTCTCAACAGATAACCGTTACCTCAACTTCATGGAAATAAGAAAAATGAAATAAGAGTTCAGCTCCTTCAGTGCCCAGCTTATGTCTCCCTATTTATCTTTTCTTCTTCCCCTCCTTCCCCCTCCTCTTATTACTACATGTTTTAGTGGTTCTCAAAGGTTAGTTCCCAAATAAGCAATATCAGGGAACTTGATAGAGATCCAAATTCTCTGGCCCCACTTTAGGCTTGCTGAATCAGACTCCCATCAACTCATCTAATACCTAGTTTTCTTAATGGACTCTTAACTCATCTCTCTACTTCAGTCTTTTCCCCCTGCAACCAATTCTCCACTTTGCAACCAGTGTGATCCTTTTGGGGCATAAATTTGTTAGTGTCATTCTATATCTTAAAACCTGTCAAAGTTTTCCCTTCACCATTAGCATACTATCCAATCCTTTGAGCAGTCTTACAGGCCTTTCAAGTTCTGGGGTCTGTCTCCCCAGCTTCATCCTATACAAGCCATCTCCTCGAATTTTAATACACTAGGCATCCTGGAATTCTTTTTGTGCCTTTCATGCCATGTCCTTTCTGGTCTTTGGTCCTTCATGGATGTTGATTCCTCATCTTGGAACATTCTTCCTGCACACTGTTTCTTCTTGCTAAGTCTGGTTGTCCTTCATGTCCCAAGTCAGAACACGCTTCATTGAAGAGTCCTAGCCTGGCCTTCAGACTAGAATGAAGTTTATTCCTATATGCTTTCTTAGGTCCATGTTCATTTCCAATCATGATTTTCACCTTTATCCAGTGCCTGTTGTCTATGTTAGACTAAAAGCTATTTGAGGCCATAAACTATGTTCACCTCATTCATGCTGTATACTTTGAACCCAGCATAATACCTATGTCTGGCATAAGGTAGGTGCTTGATAAATATCTACTGAATGAATAAATACATGAATTTTTAAAATGTGTTTTAGGTCTTCATTTTTACTTCCCTTTAAAATATCCTTCCTGCCAAATGCCCTTCCTTTTTATCCTTCTCCATAACTTCTTCCATTATTCTTTGAAATTAAAGTCCTAGATCTGTGGTTGCCAATCTGTGTGCCAAGTTACCCCAGAATACCTTAGCAAACTCACAGGGTGCCATGAGATATTTCCAAGTGTCAATGGAAGCATAGCAACATCTGTCCGATACTGTGAAAAGTACTAGATGGAGGGAGTTTGAAGGTTTAACATTAGATAACCACATTTCTTCAAAGAAGAAAGTCATATCTTTGTAAATCTGAGTTTTCAGCAGTACCTGTGATAAAAAGGAAGTATCACATGGAATTAATATGGTACAAAAACTAGGGTAGAAGTGTCCAATTTGATTTAGACTTTGAGAAGATGTACAGCACCCAACAGGCACTAAGTTATTAGGACCTAAATACCTCAAAAGAAAAACTGTTAAGTAGTTCCTTCAGCTCAGAGGTATTATGCAAAACTCACCAGGACACTGAAGGAGCTGAGAAAGTTTAGTAGCTTCTGTCCTTGTCAATTGCGAATTTTCCTTTATGTGGCTTCCCCTCGTCTTCCTGTTTTATTTTTGTTTATATTCCCACCCAGTTGTTGCTTATTATGATTTCTTTCAGTTTGTTCTTTTTAGTAATCATGATATATCTGTTCACTGTCATTGGTTCTGATTCTTTTTTCCTGATTTCTATCATAATTTCTTTCTCTTCTCCTCTGTAATAATTTCTTTTTTTATAACAATTTTTTATTGTTATGTTAGTCACCATACAGTACATCCTTAGTTTTTGATGTAGTGTTCCATGATTCATTATTTGCATATAACACCCAGTGCTCCATGCAATATGTGCCCTGCTTAATACCCATCACCAGCCTATCCCATTCCCCCACTCCCCTCCCCTCTGAAGCCCTCAGTTTTTTTCCCAGAGTCCATAGTCTCTCATGGTTCATTCCCCCTTCTGTTTACCCCCCCCTTCATTCTTCCCTTCCTTCTCCTACTGATCTTCCTGCAATTTCTTATGTTCCGTAAATGAGTGAAACCTCTGTAATAATTTCTAAATCACCCCATTATTATCTACTTAATTGCTCTGAAGTATCACATTGTAAAGAAAAGAAAATTGACTCTGTGAAACTCTATGTGCACGCACATAAATATCTGTTTTATATGGTGTGTGTGTGTGTGTGTGTGTGTGTGTGAAGCCAATCATGTGCCTCAGTCTTCTAAAAGGGATGTGTCACAGTGATTTGACCTCACACAGTTGTGGAGGCTGGTTGAACAGTGTCTGCAAGGCTGTTACCTACACATCTGATGCTGGAGTTTGAAGTTCACAGGCAGGAAGTCAAGAAGGAATGATGAATGTAAAGTTGGAGAGAGCAAGGTAAAGCTGGAACTCACAAGCACACAATGAGCTAAATCTAGGTCAGTTCTCTTGACTCTGACCTTAGTGGTATGGGTGTCCATCAAAAGCTCGGTCCCTATATCATGGAATTGAACACACATGCACACACCTAAAGGCAGGTCAGAGACAGTGAGCAGCTACAGGCCCAGGGAGCACCTCGCAGCAGCAGGGAGAGGCAGCAGATCAGCAACAGCCTGTGTGCACTACAAAATGGCCGATGCCTCACTGCTGCCTTCCAGGTCTCACACAGGTGCCTCCCTTGGGGCTAACTCTTACTGGAAACATTCAGGAAAGCGTATTCTGGGAGACTGAATTCAGCCTAGCCAAGTAGATACCAAAAGCCACCACAGCCATGCCACTTTGGTCCTTTACCAAAGCAACTTATAGTTACAGGCAAAACAGGTGTTCATTAAAAGATAGCTATCAGAAATTCAATATATAAAAATTTTAAATGACTGGTTTGAGAGGAAGTTGAGAGGAGTATAGACAGTAGTTAATAGGACTGACATCTACTTTCAAGTAGATGGTGAAGAAGTAGCGTTCCAGTGAGGGAAAATGGCAAAGTCCCAGAGGCAGGAATAACCAGGTATTCCAAGGCAACTGCAGATCAATCTAGTCAGAGCAAAGAGTCTGTGAAGCAAGGAGTGGGTCAATGAGTCTGGAAAGGAAGGTTGGAGCCAGTCCACAGTCCCCAATGCCAAACCTATTTCTGGCTTTATTTTTCAGACAAATGAGAAGTTCTCATGATTTATCCAATTCACTGCTATCCGTTCTGATTCTTTTGCCTGGTTTCCATCTTTATTTTTCTCCACTCTACTCTATGAAATGATTCTCCACCCTTGTATTAACATCATGTGTTGGGTGTAATGAAACATTATATCATATAGAAAAAGAAATTGGTTTAGTCATGGTGTAAGGCAAATGGGGTATGGGATATAAACAGGATTTTAAGATGGTGACCCTGATGATAGTGCACAAGGACAAGAGGAAACTGAAGACATATATAACCTTCTCTCCCAGAAGCATTCCTCACAAACTAAAACTGGAAGTCAGACTATAATTTAGAGTCTTTGGCTATGATTCAAAGCGTCTTCCCATAGTTTGCAGGACTCCTGTCTCTCCAATATCCTAATAAGCCATGTTACTCTTTCTATCCAGAAGATGGTTAAACACCTTCCAACCCCATTTTAAGGCCCATTGATGAGAAAGGCTGACCCCAGTGAGATTCATGCTGGGTTGGTGGTTAAGGGCAATGGCATCCAAATAAGTTTTCCTTAGCTCTATGTCCTCTCCTGTGGAGCTTCTGGTACTAGGACAGCCAGCTGCTCCTGTAGACTAGGGCATCCTCACAGCATCTCCCCTGGGATGAAACATCTCCAGGAACCTGGGTCTACTAATTGCTCCTGCAGGCTGCAATCAGCAACTAATAGTCTTTCATTGGAGAGAAACCCACTCTCACCCCACAGCCTTGTGCTTCAGTGGCTCCAGAAAGAGAACCAAAGCAGGGACCCCTGCTCAGCTAGTTTTAGTGGAGAGAGCCCTGGGCTGAGATCCAGGAGAGCTGGATTACAATCCCTGTTCTGCAGCTCATTAGCTGCAAGATCTCGGGGACAAGCAAGATATAGCCTGTGTGAACTTTGTAAAATAAGTTGGTTAAATTAGATACTCCCTAGGGTTTCTTCCAGCTGTAGTTATTTTTATTTTGAGATATGCTAATTAAAATGAAATCCAAATTTTACTTATCAGATGGCAAAAATGAAAAGAATACCACTATTCACTGTCAGCATGGCCTCTTACACTGCAGATGAGAGATCAAATTAGTAAGAAAAAGAAGGTAAACATCTGCCATTATATAGAAAAGCTGTTAAAATACACATATTCTCAGGAATCCTAAGCCCTAGAATAATTGATTTCAAGGGCATACCCTGCATATATGCAATGACATAATTATACTGACATATATTACAACATTGCTTATAATGATAAAAACAAAAATAATAAAATATGCATTAAGTCATGATTAAAGAAATTATAGTAAATCCATGCGATGGTATAGCATAAAGTAACTTAAAAACACTGTGGAGAAACATTTAATAAAATAGAAAAGTTCTCTATATTAATACATAAAAGGAAGTGACTTACTTAATATTTCATTAAGTCATCCAGCATGATCTCAATTTCTTTATATAAATATAAATATATAACAATACTTTCCCAGCTCTGACCTGCCTATGAGAAAGTCATACTGTTTTTAACAGCCAGTTGACAATATATGTGAGCCCCCATTCTTCAGAAATCCATGCTTCTGTCAGGTTCCCCATTCAGGAATGTCTAGGACTCTCAAAGAAAGCTTACTTTCTCCAAAATCCACTGCTGCTCCGGAGTCCTAATGGTGGGTCTATGCCCCAATATAACTGACTTGCAAGTCTTCTCTCTTCTAAAGCAATTAGCTCCAAGTGAAAAATCTATAGAAATTTGAAAGAGTAATCTTTTCAAAACCCAAACCTGATCTTCTCTGCCTCTCTTCTCCTTTTTAAAATTATGTTTTGCCATTACTCTAAGGGGTAAGGATAAAATGTGTTAAGTGGCCTACAAACTCCTATAGTCTTGCCTGGTGTATCTTCTATGTGCCTCTCCAGCCTCAACATATCACAGCCTCTCTTTCCACTTCAGCCACATTGGGTCTTCTCTCAGTCTTTCATATTCTTCGTGCTCCCTCCTACCACAGGGTCTTTGCACTTTCTATTTAATTCTCTGCCTACAAAGTTCTTGCCCTGCTGTTTCATCTAGTTAATTCTTTCTCATGCTTTTGTTTTCAGTTTGTCATCTTCTCAGAGAAGGGACCGTAAGGCTACCAGACTTGGTAAATTATCCGTATTACACATTCATACAGCATCACATGGCTTTCTGTTATAGCACTTGATCACAGTTGCAAATCTACATTTTAATCATATGACTTGACTAATAAAGAGAAGCTGTGACCATTCTCTCCTCCTCCTCTCCCTTTTTCTTCCCCTTCCCTCCATCTTCTACTTCTTCTTCTCCTTCTTCATCAACAATTCATTCACACTTAGCACAGTGCCTGGTACATATTTTCGGAATGAATAACCACAGTCTATTTCAGACTCTTTCATAGTAGAGGTGGAGGGGGGTCAAAATGGCCCCTACAATTGAGAATCTCCACCCATCTCCACACCCTGAGCCCAGGACCCTAACTCTCCCTTTATCCCTGAAAAAAGAAACGGTCTCCCAACCACCCCAATCAGCCTGCTTGGTGGAGATGTCCAAGTATTTGGAAAAAAACTCCTGCCTCTATTCACAAATTGTGGCCTGAATTCCAAGGTCCGGAGAAGTCATTATGATATATTATAGCCCTTTCTCAAAGCACAGACTATTCAGGCTTAAATATTTTCTAAATGAAATTGCACTAATACAAACCCAGCTCACTGCACAGTCTTCCCTCCAGGGTTGGTACAGCCTCAGGATCTCCCACAATAAGACTTCCTGAGAACAAACAATAATTTTAGCCATAGGACAGCTTAAATCCAGATGTAGGGAAAACAAATTACCTAATTCTAGAGCACCCCAATTCTGCTAACGATAATCTGAATTAATATTACTAAATATATCAGTTAACATCTCGAATTCAAGCATCAGCATTTGGACCACTTCGCTAGCCTTACTTGAGAAATTATCGAATATTTACAAGTAGAAAATAGACCAAGTTCATAAAAAGGGAATTTTTGATAGATGCAAAGCATGATTTTTATACTAGGTGAGAGAAGCTGTTTATAACTCTCCAAAATGGCATTTTTCTAACTTCTACAATTCAAGAGCTTCGTTCTCCCAAGGTATCTGTCTGCACACACAAAGACACGCACAGGCACATGCTCACAGAAGATTGTTCCAGGGCTGGCTTCTCTTCAGAACGAGTAGTTCCTGTACTCTGTGTTGATCATGGCCCAAGACACTAAACAGAAGGGAGTGATGGTGAGGTAATCCTCCTTGAGTGGTATCCCACAGTTTTCAAAGACGTCAGTCTAAGATGATCTCTTTTCAGTTTGGTTACACAATTGAGTTAGCTGCCCAGACTCTAGGAGAAAGAGAAGGGCTGAAGCAACTGTTTCTCTGGAACATTCTAACAGATTGAATAACAGAATGTTTTAGATTCCCTTGGATACATCAGTCCACTAGTAGAAAAACCAACTTAGTAAAAGATTAGTGCCAAAAATTAGTGTATTCATATATATTTTAAATTTTTTGAGCAAAAGAGAAAAGAAAGGAGAGGAATCACGTAGTCCAGGGGGCTGAACTATGGAAAAGTAATCAATGAATATCTTTTTTTTTTAACTTTGATAGGCAATGGTTAACAAAATGTTGAAAGATTGAGGTTGCTTTTTTTAAAAGAAATATCTTGAGGGGAAAAAACCAAATCTGTACAAGAAGCTTGTATTTTAAAAATAACAGCACTAGATTTAAAATGCTGATAATACTATATTCTATATTTACAAGGATTTGGTGGAAAACTAGATACAATTATAAAGGACTGACTAGACAGTCCAGTAGAGTAGTCCTCTTTTTCCTAAGTTCAAGACCTGTGCTCTTTCCACTATAATATAATAAAGTGTCTAACATGTCTCTAGAAAAACATCTACTTATAAGATGTGCCATGATAACATGGCCCTTACATGGCAGTCTTTCCAGAAATGTAGCAGATACTCCCCTACACATACACCTCAATGCATATATTACTCATACTTCTACAGGGCTTTAAGGGTTTGTATAAAAACTTTAAACTTCTACCCTCAGAACATAACTACTTTCTGTATGCAGAAGTGTTTCCAATTTTAATGGAAATCATCTTAATTTCCCCCAAGAATATGTGTATCTTTCTAAATAGCGAGAATAACAAAATTCAAACAGTTAATTGCCTACCGCAAATATAACTAAGAGAGACATTGCATAGGAAATGAATTTTTGCTAACAAAAACTAATAGAGATTCACTAAGAAAGCAAGCCCAAAGACAATTAATTCTTACATGAACTTTAAAACACAGTGAACTAAATGCCTCTTGTTGAAAATATCCATCAGTACTACAACATACATTGCCAGTTTTGCATTAATCTAGGAAATGTATCCTTATAGAAACACAGAATTAAATTTGTCTTCTATAAACTGTATATACACATTCCCTCCTCCACTGAAAACATGCAGCTGCTTGAAACAAACTCTATCGTCTTTCAATACTTTGGCAGAAATAAAATTCTATAGTAACTATAGTCTTGAAACTGTCTTAGAAATTTCACACAGGAGCAATCGTTTAGTACTTAGACATATGGGTGTCAAATTTATATATATCTTCTACTATCCCCACACCTACAGAATGTTTTCCTTTGCCACATGGCATGAACAGTCAAAAATATTCCCAGTATCCTCTGGTTGTCAGGTAGTCAAAGTCACTAGCTATTAGCACATAGTGATTCCATATATGTCCACTTTGAAATAATTTTGAGCACTACACCTTGCTAAGAGCATTGGGGGATAAGCTATTAACAAAAACCACCCAAGGTCATCCTTCCATTAAATTTAAAACCTCTAATAGTGAAAAGATGTGGAACTGTAGTTCTATAATATCAGAAACCAAAGGAGACATAAGGGAAAAACAAATTAATTCCATGGCAAGTGGGAAGGAAGGAGTAGGTCAGGGAAAATTCCCTAAAGAAGCCGACCCTTTGAGTCAAATTTGATGGGAGAGGTAGACTTTATATAGAGAGGAGGAAAAGGACATTTCAGACTGAGGGAATAGCTTGAAGAATGGCAGAAAGGCAGGCAGGTGTACGGCATATCAGGGAAAGGTGATTTCTTCTGTTCATTAAGAGATAGAGGTATAGAGGGAAGAGAAAGGACATAATGGAAAAATCAACCTGGAGAGCTAGATCAGGACTAGATCATGAAGGGATGTGAGTCTCATAATAAGTCATGTACACTTTGGTTGGTTGAATAGGGAGCCATGGGTAGGTTTTGAAAAGAATGACGTAAAAGCTTTGCCTTAGGAGAAGTTGGGAGAATTTGGGAAAGGAAGCAAGGTAAATGGCTTTTCAGGCCTAAACTAGGATCAGGCCAGCTGCAGTGGGAATTGAAAAGAGATCCCTATCAAAAAGCTGACATGAGAAAAAGAAATTCAAATGGCCAATAAACATGCGAAAAGATGATAAACTTCACTCATCATTAGGTGATTCAAACTAGAACAAGGAGGTGCCATTTATAATCTCATCAGATAGGCAAGAGTGAAAAATATTGATAATATGAAATTATCAGCAAGAACATGAAAAAATGGGAACTCTCCATGATGTTAAAAAAGAGTCCAGATTTATAAAACCTTTTTGGCAGTAACTATCCAAACTTAAGATTTAAACTTAAGACACGTTCCCTTTGACCTACCGATGACTCAAGTATTCAAACATACACACACAAATATAATGCAGCATTGGAAAACTTGGAAACAGCAACAGAAAAGTGATCATTGATTAATAATTTATGGTGTAAACATTCAATATAATTCTGCACAATCCTTAAAAAGGAATGAAGCAAATTTATACACCATGAAATCAGTTTTCATAATATAGTATCATTTGTTAACATAGGAAAAGGAGGGACAATGGATAAAAGATGTAACTAGGTTCCTAAGCCTGAATGTGTATGTGTAAATAAAGAGACCAACAGACAAGGCTAAAATGATATAAGGCAGACTATCCCTCTAAACTTGGCGGGATCAGGAGAAAGAGAAGACCTGGAGAGGAAAACTTTTACTTTTTACTTCATACAATTTGAGGCTCTTCAAATTTTTTACCAAAAAAATGTCTTAACTTTGTAATTTAAAAAGTTTTTAAAGAAGCAAAATGGTTGTAGATGGACAAAAAACATTAGGAATCTTTCAGAAGTTCTTCAAATAATATGACAGTATGACATCACATTAGTAAGTGAAATTTGTATTTGGTCAAAGAAAAAAAATTAACAAATTTTACAAAATTTTAACCCTTGACAGATGAATAGTGTTTGTTTACCTGTTTGTGGTTTGGCCAGAATTCTAATCCCTAAAGAATCCTGGTGCACAAAAATGCCAACGGAGCCAAATTCACAGGCCTTCCTTGTCAGCATTCTATAACATCAAGAGACCGTTTACAGAGGAGAATGGCCAGGAGAGACCTGCCACCATTCTAGTCTCTGTTTTTGTAAGTTTGGCTTTTTTAGATTTCACATATAAGTAATATCATACAATATTTGTCTTTCTCTGTCTGACTTATCTCACTTAGCATAATGCCCTCAAAGTACATATCTCTGTTGTCATAAATGGCAGGATTCCCTTTTTTCTTATGGCCAAATAATATTCCATTAAAGATATATCACATACTAGACGCTGGGGTGTGAGAGAATTGAGGAGATGTTGTTTAAGTGTACAAACTTGCAACTAATGGATAAATAAGTCCTGGAGATCTAATGTATAGCATAATGATTATAGACAACAATACTGTATTATAAGCTCCAAAGTTGCTATGACACTAGATCTTAATTGTTTCCACCACAAAAAAGAAATGATTAATTATGTAAGGTGACAGAGTAATTAGCTAACATTACAGTGGTAATGATACTGCAATAAATAAATGTATCGAATCAATATGTTATACACCCTAAATTTATACAACATTATATGCCAATTACATATCAATAAAAATAAATAATAAGTTAGCAAGCAAGTAAATAAATAAGATTTCCTCAGGGGAAAAGTAGAGAGAATTGCTCTTTATTTATTTTTCTAAAGATTTTATTTATTTATTTGATAGAGAGAGACAGCCAGCGAGAGAGGGAACACAAGCAGGGGGAGTGGGAGAGGAAGAAGCAGGCTCTTAGCGGAAGAGCCTGATGTAGGGCTCAATTCCAGAACGCTGGGATTACGCTCTGAGCTGAAGGCAGACGCTTAACAACTGCGCCATACAGGCGCCCCGAGAATTGCTCTTTAAAACCTTAAACTGGAATCTCAACCTTTGCTTTATTTGAGGTAGGATTTCTAGTTTCACATCAAGAATTGGTTGTCATCTGAAACATACTTATGACTATATTCTAAGTTCACTCTTGGCAGCACCATTGTTCACAATGTGTCATAAAAGATAAACAGAATATTTATCTTCTGTGCATTTGTAATGAAGAAAGCACAACTAGAGCAAGTAGAAGAGAGGAAAGAAAATTAATGATGAAAACCACATCAGAAGCGGTTACTGGTAAATGTCAGATATCGTATGTCTTGATATCACAGCTCATGTTTTCAAACAGAAAATAATTACATTCCACAAAACTACCTGAAAAAATTTAAGCTGTATCATCAACCTTCACAAATTCAGACTAACCGTGAATAAGACTGGTCTAAACCAGATAAAAATCAGGAAAGAAAATTTATAATACAATCAAATTTGAAAGACATTCAGAACATAAAATGTCAGTGTTATTGAGCTTGTTAGATTATAAACTCAGTTTGTTTCCAACAAAGCTCAATTGGAAAATAAATCCCAGATAAAAGAAATGATATGGTGGACAGACTGCTTGAAAGAAGCTTAGGAGGTGCCTGGTGGCTCAGTCAGTTAAGCATCTGCCTTCGGTTCAGGTCCTGATCTCAGGGTCCTGAGATCAAGCCCCTTTTGGGCTCCCTGCTGCATGGGAAGCCTGCTTCTCCCTCTTCCTCTACCCCTCCCCCTGCACTTGCTCTCTCTCTCAATCTTTCTCTCTCAAATAAGTAAATGAAAAATCTTTAAAAAAAAAAAAAAGAAGAAGCAGCAGCAGCAGCTTAGAATTAAGTTAAGCCACTGGAAAATCATCACTTTAAAAATAGGAATTTGGCCCCTCAGAATCTCATTATCACTGTCTCAACGTTTTCCCTTAATGTTAAGATTTTTGCTTTTATCAAGAATAATTAAAATATATAGATGTATAACTTGCCTTCAAATTCAATGGAAAAATATTATTGAGGTCATTCATTGTCCATTACATTACTCAACAGCAACTGTTTTTTTAGTTCTTGGTATTAAAAGGTGTTGCAAAATAAGTATACATGTTGCAATCTTGTTTACACCACTAACCTGCTTAGTTGAGTGTAATACAAAGTTAAATGTCAACAAACCCCCACATGGATTACAAAAATTTCTAAATTTGTATTTCTCTGTTCGTGTTGTATTGCGTGTGCGCCAACAAATTATTTGGCAGATTCTCTCCTCTGAGCTATCAAAGTTATAAATTAAAACAAAAATTGGTGTATTCTTTTCATAATCAGTTGGTATAAAATATAAATTAATTCACACATAAAGAAAACAAAATAAATTAAAACTATTGAAAAAAAATACTATTGAACTATTGGAAAAAAGAACCCAAAATAGGTTCTGTGGCAACATATAAAGGTTTCACATAATTGTATTCTGTTTTTTTACAAGTATTATTTATTTTTATTTGAGAGAAAGAGAGAGCGAGTAGGGGGAGGGGCAGAGGGTGAGGAAGAGTCCTTTAAGCCAACTCCACACTGACTGTGGGGCCCAACTTGGGACTCAGTCTCACAACCCTGAGATCATGACCTGAGCTGAAACCAAGAGTTGGGTGCTTAACTGACTGCATCACCCAGGCACCCTAAATAATTGTATTCTAAAACATATATTTACTTAAGTCTAATATATACTTCAAAGTATGGAATGATTCTGAATTATATCCACCAATGGCTTTTGGAGTATCTAATCAATATTATCCATCATTCCTCACTTTGTGTTCTTGTAGAAGAGTTAAGTGTCAAATATTCATCCTCACTTTAGAATCAGCTATCCTAAAGGACAGCTCCAGACCCCAGACAGCAATCCCTTTAAGCGGGGAGTTAGCACTCATAACTACTCAGAAATTTTCTGCATCTCTTAACAGAGATGTTAATGTTAACATAGCTAATAAGAACTAGCACTAACTTAACACCTACTGAGTCCTAAGGCATATGGCAAGTGGCTGGCATGCATTATGTTACTGAATTCTCCCAATGGTCTTACTAAGGTCAGCACATTTACTACTTCCATTTTAAATGAAGCTGCAGATCACAGTTTAAGTAATCTACCTAAGGCACAAAACTAAGAATTGGCAGAATAGTATCCAAACCCAGAATTTGTGGCCCCCAAATGCACAGTCTTAGTGCTACACTGAATCAGTATTACAAGAAATTATTTTCCCCATTTTTTTCAGAAAAGCAGTGCAAAAAGAGGATAGTTAAAGAAAATAAGTTTTTTTTTCTGAAATGTTCTAAATAACAGCTAAATAAAATAAGAACTAAAATATGTTTCATCATTTTATCTTAAAGTTTAGTTCATATTTGAGGATTTAGATAAAAAGTAATTTGGATGAGTTAGAAAATGTTAATTATGGGAAAGTAATTTTTTAAATTTAATTAAAATTTAGTCTTCACGGTTGATTCCTGTTGCAATTCCTGTTGCCTGGTTACCATAAGGCAGACATAACTAACTACACAAGAATTATCACAACTATACTAAAAACAATGAACATTTATCTTCCTATTGTACTGTTAAATACTGAATTATAAAATAGAGCAAATAAAATTATATTATATGCCTAACAATAGTCATTTAATATATAAACTAATGATTTCATCATTCTTTGTTGAGTCTTCTAATCTCCTAGGTATATAACTGATGAATATATCTTTACTTTCAGTGACAAGAATGCCTTAAGTCATCAGACCAGTGAATCATCCAAAGTGCTCTGTTGTTGACAGAAAGGACCCTTTTGATAAGCACTGTGGAGATAAGAAATGAATAACTTACAGTCAGGATAAGGAATGTACAAAGGGAACATCTGTTGTTTTGCTGTCTGAAGATTCTTAGACCTTTTTCTAATAATGAAACCCCTCTCACCTGCGGGAACTTATTCCTTGTAGTTCAAGCAGAGTTGAACTTAACACATCCCAGGCCACAGAGGTGGACACAAGACCCCTAACTAAACAAAGTTGTCCCTCTCCTTGACCACAGCAACTGGGCATACTATTCAAGAAGGCTAATCATGCTTTTCAGTGATGCTACTATATTTACACTAAGAGAGAGCTTTGGGGTCTCGCTTCAGGGCTGTGATCTGCAAGGATACAGGCTTGTGGTTACTAGCAGCTTATATTTCCAACCATTCAGGGAAATCCTGTCTGAAAATAAAATCAATAAACAGAAGTAGAGCTGAGTGATAGAACAGCACCATTTGGAGTCAGCTCTTCCTTTGCCTTTACAGTTACATGAACCAACATACTTCCTTTTTGCCTAAGCTAATATGATCTGAGTTTCAACTGCAAGCAAAAAATTTGACAGATATAATTGTCTCAAAAGTGAAGTTACTTTATTCCCTCTTGACTATCGTTATACTTAAGAACGTGGGATTTGAAGATGATAACCACGAGCTGTATAAAGTCATATTTCATTTTTATTTGTTTCTAAAGCATTTCAAATTGGTAATAAATTGGAAATCTGTGAGTTAAACACACTGCGTCCATACATTATAGTCACCAACAGTTGAGGAGAATGACTGTGGGAAAAAAAAATCTTTCAAACAATACTTCACTTTAGTATCATGAGGCCTTAAATTCTATCATTGGAGGCCTTAAATTCGATAAGCCTTGCCATTTCCCATTTCTCTTTCGAGAAATAAATGACATTAAGGCATCCTGGTGTGAAATACTTAAAAAAATTTTCTCCATGACAGAAGAAGAGTAGGTGCCAAAAGTTTCAGAAAGAAGGTAAAAAGTAAAAGGATAAAGAGAAGAAGAAGAAACGCCACAAATCAAGAGAAAATATTTGCAAAAAACATCTCTGAAAAAGAAGTACTATCCAAAATACACAAAGAACTTTTAAAACTTAATAAAAGAAAAAACAACCTGATTAAAACATAGGCAAAATATCTGAAACAGACATCTCACCAAAGAAGATATACAGATGTCAAATAAGCATATGAAAAGATATACAATGTCACATGTCCTTAGGGAATTGCAGAATAAATAAAATACCACTACACATCTATTAGAATGGCCAAAATCCAAAACGCCAACAACACCAAATGCTGGAAAGGATACAACAGGAACTCTCATTCACTGCTAGCGGGAATGCAAAATGGTACAGCCACTTTGAAAGATAGCTTCTTACAAAATTAAACATACTCTTCCCGTACAATCCAGCAATTGCACTCCTTGATATCCAAATGAGTTGAAAACATGCCTACACAAAAACCTGCACATGAATGTTTATAGCAGCCCTATTCATAATTGCCAAAATTTGGGAGCAGCCAAGATATCTTAGGTGAATAGATAAACTGTCATATACTCATACAATGGAATATTATTCAGTGCTAAAAATAAATGAGCTATCAATCCACAAAAAGACATGGAGGAACCATGAATGCATACTGCAAAGTGAAAGAAACTAGTCTAAAGAGGCTACGTACTGCATAATTCCAGTTACATGACATACTAGAAGAGGCAAAACCAAGAAGACAGTAAAAAGATCAGTGGTTGACAAGGGCTTGGGAGGAGGAAGAGAAAAATAGGTGGCGCATAAAGGATATTTAGGGCAGTGAGGTTATCCTGTAATGTATTATAATGGTGGATACGTGTCATCATACATTTGTCAAAACTCACAAGATGTGTAGCACAAAGAGTGAACCCTAATGTTAACTATGTACTTTGAGTGATAATGATGTGTTACTGTTAGTCCATCAATTATAACAAATGTACCACACTGGTGCCTTGATGCAGGATGTTGATGGTGAGGGAAGCTTATGCATGTGGGAAGAGAGAGTATGTGGGCACTCGCTGTACTTCCTGCTCGGTTTTGCTTTGAAGCTAAAACTGCTCTAAAAAATGATGTTTATTAATTTTGTTTTAAAAAGTAAAAGCCGTGAATGAGATGATGACTAAGAGTCAACAAATGGCACACATCACAATTTCCCCATCCCTATCACTCTTCCATGAGAAGAACACTGGATTAAGGGCCTTCCATTCACATAACAAGTATTTATTGAAAACCTACTATGTGTCTAGTACTCTGTTAGGTGTCTTGGAAATGGAACGGAAGTAGCCATTTCCCATATGCAGTTTACAATCTAGTATAGAGAGGAGTAAGACAGTTAACAAATAACATATAGTGATAGATTATATGTGCTGAAAGAAATATAGAGGGACCTAAGAGATAATGATACTAGGGATGATTTTACCAAAAAAAGGAAGGAGAAAAATAGACCAGTAGGTGTAGAGAGATGTAGGGTCAAAGAAGCATGTTTATAACATGAGAGCACTACATAATATTTGAATATTGGTGAGACTGGTCCAATAGAGAAAAAGAAGCCAAAATACAGGAGAGAGAGGTAATAAATTATGAACAAGGACTCCAAGATGGCATGGAGAGATAGAATTCAGAATATATGTAAAAGACTTGCTCTTTGATAGGAGAGTAATTCCTCCATTTCATCAAGAAAAGAGGGTATAAAGAGAAGAAAAAATATCTGCAGGCACACTAGTAGGAAGTTTGGGTGTGTGTGTGGTGGATGGCAAAGGTAGAAAGAGCTGAAATAATTTTTTATGAAATATAATCAAAATAGGAACCACATTTTTGGCCAGGAAAGTAAAGAGCTTTTAGTGTGGTGGCCTTATAATGTTAATCAGGTCCAGAGCACAGTTTTTTTTTCTTTCTTTCTTTTTTTTTCTAATGATTTTTTTTTATTATATTATGTTAATCACCATACAGTACATCCCCGGATTCGGATGTAAAGTTCGATGCTTCATTAGTTGCGTATAACACCCAGTGCACCATGCAATACGTGCCCTCCTTACTAACCCATCACCAGTCTATCCCATTCCCCCACCCCCTCCCCTCTGAAGTCTTCAGTTTGTTTCTCATAGTCCATAGTCTCTCATGTTTCATTCCCCCTTCTGATTACCCCCCTTTTCTTTATCCCTTTCTTCCCCTACCGATCCTCCTAGTTCTTATGTTCCATAGATGAGAGAAATCATATGATAATTGTCTTTCTCTGCTTGACTTATTTCACTTAGCATTATCTCCTCCAGTGCCGTCCATGTTGCAGCAAATGTTGAGAATTCGTTCTTTCTGATAGCTGAGTAATATTCCATTGTATATATGGACCACAGCTTCTTAATCCAGTCATCTGTTGAAGGGCATCTCGGCTCCTTCCATGATTTGGCTATTGTGGACAATGCAGCTATGAACATTGGGGTGCATATGGCCCTTCTCTTTACTACGTCTGTATCTTTGGGGTAAACACCCAGTAGTGCAATGGCTGGGTCATAGGGTAGTTCAATTTTTAACTTTTTAAGGGACCTCCACACTGTTTTCCAGAGTGGCTGTACCAACTTGCATTCCCACCAACAATGTAGGAGGGATCCCCTTTCTCCACATCCTCTCCAACAATTGTTGTTTCTTGCCTTGTCTATCTTTGCCATTCTAACTGGCGTAAGGTGGTATCTCAGTGTGGTTTTGATTTGAATTTCCCTGATGGCTAATGATTTTGAACATTTTTTCATGTGTCTGTTAGCCATTTGTATGTCTTCATTGGAAAAGTGTCTGTTCATATCTTCTGCCCATTTTATGATTTGTTTATTTGTTTCTCGTGTATTGAGTTTGAGAAGTTCTTTGTAGATCTTGGATACCAGTCCTTTATCTGTGGTGTCCTTTGCAAATATATTCTCCCATTCCGTGGGCTGTCTCTTAGTTTTTTTGACTGTTTCCTTGGCTGTGCAGAAGCTCTTTATCCTGATAAAGTCCCATAAGTTCATTTTATCTTTTATTTCTCTTGCCTTTGGAGATGTGTCGTGAAAAAGGTTGCTCTGGCCGATGTCATAGAAGTTGTTGCCTATGTTCTCCTCTAGAATTTTGATGGATTCCTGTCTCACATTGAGGTCTTTCATCCATTTGGAGTTTATTTTTGTGTATGGTGTGAGAGAGTGGTCAAGTTTCATTCTTTTGCATGTAGCTGTCCAATTTTCCCAGCACCATTTATTGAAGAGACTGTCTTTTTTCCACCGGATGTTTTTTCCTGCTTTATCAAAGATTAGTTGCCCAAAGAGCCGAGGGTCCATTTCTGGGTTCTCTATTCTGTTCCATTGGTCGATGTGTCTGTTTTTGTGCCAGTACCATGCTGTCTTTGTGATCACAGCTTTGTAGTACAGCTCGAAATCCGGCATTGTGATGCCCCCAGCTTTGTTTTTCCTTTTCAACAGTTCCTTGGAGATTCGGGGCCTTTTCTGGTTCCATACAAATTTAAGGACTATTTGTTCCAGTTCTTTGAAAAATGTCCTCGGTATTTTGATCGGGATAGCATTGAAAGTGTAGATTGCTCTGGGTAGTATGGACATTTTAACTATGTTAATTCTTCCAATCCATGAGCATGGAATATTTTTCCATCTTTTTATGTCTTCCTCAATATCTTTCAAAAGTGATCTATAGTTTCTAGCATATAGGTCCTTTACGTCTCTGGTTAAGTTAATTCCAAGGTAACGCATGGTTTTTGGTGTTATTGTAAATGGGATGGATTCCCTAATTTCTCTTTCTTCAGTCTCGTTATTCGTGTATAGAAATGCAACTGATTTCTGGGCATTGATTTTGTATCCTGCCACCTTACTGAATTGTTCTATAACTTCTAATAGTTTGGGAGTGGATTCCTTTGGGTTTTCCATATAGAGTATCATGTCATCTGCAAAGAGAGACAGTTTGACTTCTTCTTTGCCGATTTGGATACCTTTGATCCCTTTTTGTCTTCTGATTGCTGTTGCAAGGACTTCTAGTACTATGTTGAATAATAGTGGCGAGAGTGGGCATCCTTGTCGTGTTCCTGATCTTAAGGGAAAGGCTTCCAGCTTTTCCCCATTGAGAATAATGCTTGCAGTAGGCTTTTCATAGATGGCTTTTATGAGATTGAGAAATGTACCCTCTATTCCTACACTCTGAAGGGTTTTAATCAGGAAAGGATGCTGTATTTTGTCAAATGCTTTTTCTGCATCAATTGAGAGGATCATATGGTTCTTGAGTCTTTTCTTGTTGATATGATGTATCACATTGATTGATTTGCGAGTGTTGAACCATGCTTGCATCCCAGGTATGAATCCCACTTGGTCATGATGGATAATCCTTTTAATGTACTGTTGGATTCTATTAGCAAGGATCTTGTTGAGGATTTTGGCATCCATATTCATTAGAGAAATCGGTCTGTAATTCTCCTTTTTGAGGGGGTCTTTGCCTGGTTTGGGGATCAAGGTAATATTAGCCTCATAGAATGAGTTTGGTAGCTTTCCTTCTGTTTCTATTTTTTGAAATAGCTTTAGGAGAATAGGTATTATTTCTTCTTTGAATGTTTGGTAGAATTCCCCAGGAAAACCGTCTGGGCCTGGAGTTTTATTATTTGGAAGGTTGTTTATCACTGACTCAATTTCTTCATAGTTAATTGGCCTATTTAAGAAATCTATTTCTTCCTGTTTCAGTCTTGGTAGTTTATAGGTTTCCAGGAAGGCCTCCATCTCTTCCAGATTGTTTAGTTTTTTGGCATATAGCTGTTGATAAAAGTTTCTAATAATCCTTGCAATTTCAATGGTGCTGGTCGTGACCTCTCCCTTTTCAGTCATAATTTTAATAATCTCAGTCCTTTCTCTTTGTTTTTGGACAAGTTTTGCCAGTGGTCTATCAATTTTATGGATTCTCTCAAAGAACCAGCTTCTAGTCCTGTTGATCTGCTCTACTGTGGTTCTGGTCTCTAATTCATTGATTTCTGCTCTAATCTTGGTCAACTCCTTCCTTGTCAGTGGGTTAGGCCTGTCCCTCTGTTGCTGTTCCAGTTTCTTGAGGTGAGAATATAGAAACTGCATTTTAGATTTTTCTATTCTTTTGAGTGAGGCTTGGATGGCTATGTATTTCCCCCTTAGGACTGCCTTTGCAGTATCCCATAGGTTTTGGACCGTTGTGTATTCATTCTCGTTGGTCTCCATAAATTGTTTAATTTGTTTTTTGATTTCCTGGTTTATCGAGTCATTCTTGAGCAGGATGGTTCTTAGCCTCCAAGTGTTTGAGTTTCTTCCAGGTTTTTCCTTGTGGTTGAGTTCCAATTTCAGAGCGTTGTGGTCTGAGAATATGCAGGGGATAATTTCAATCTTTTGGTATTGGCTGAGACCTGTTTTGTGTCCCAGAGCATGATCTATTCTTGAGAATGTTCCATGGGCATTTGAATAGAATGAGTATTCTTTGGTTCTGGGGTGTAGTGTTCTATATATATCTATGAGGTCCAACTCGTCGAGTATGGCATTCAAAGCCTTTGATTCTTTGCTTAGTTTTTGCCAGGGTGTTCTGTCTATTTCTGATAGTGGGGTGTTGAGGTCCCCTACTATTACTGTGTTCTTATCTATATGTCTCTTTATTTTGGTTAAGAGTTGGCTTGTGTATCTTGCTGCTCCCCTGTTGGGGGCATATATATTAATAATTGTCATATCCACTTGTTGAATACTTCCTTTAAGAATAATATAGTGCCCTTCTGTATCTCTCTCTATGGCCTCTAGTTTAAAATCCAGTCTATCTGATATGAGAATTGCTACTCCAGCTTTCTTTTGAGGTCCATTTGCGTGGAAGATGGTACTCCATCCCCTTACTCTAAGTCTGAATGCATCTTTGGGTTCAAAATGAGTCTCTTGTAGACAGCAAATGGATGGGTCATGTCTTTTTATCCAATCTGCAACCCTGTGGCGTTTTATGGGAGAGTTTAAGCCATTTAGATTGATAGAGATTATTGACAGATATGATTTTAATGATGCCATTTCTCTTTAAAGTCTTTGTATCGGTTGTGACTTGCTGCTCTGTATCACTCTTGGGGCCTTTTTACCTTTATAGAGCCCCCCTTAATATCTCCTGTAGGGCTGGTTTCGTGGTTACGAAATTGGTTAATGATTGGCGATTTTGGAACGTCTTTATTTCTCCATCAATTCTGAATGACAGCTTTGCTGGATAAAGGATCCTTGGCTGCATGTTTTTCTCTGAAAGAGCTTTAAAAATGCCCCCCCAAGCCTTTCTCTCATTCCAGGTCTCTGTAGACAGGTCTGACGTAATCCTGATACCTTTGCCTTGGTACGTGAGAAATTTCTTTGCCCTGGCCGCTTTCAATACTGTATCCTTGGATCTAATATTTGCGAATTGCACTATGACATGCCGTGGCGTAGGTTTGTCCTGGTTGAGCTTGGATGGGGTCCTCTCTGCCTCTTGGACACGAATGCTTGTTTCCCTTGCTAGATTAGGGAAGTTTTCAGCTACAATTTGTTCAAATATCTCTTCTAGACCTCTGTTTTTCTCCACCCCTTCAGGGATGCCGATGATTCTGACATTGGATCGTTTCATAGAGTCAGTAATCTCCCGTAATCTACATTCGTGGGCGTGGATTTTTTTAAGACCAGCTTCTATTTTCGTTTTTTCTTCTACTAACCCATCCTCCAATTCGCTAACGCGTTCCTCTGCCTCGGTGACCCTGGCCGTCAGAGCCTCTAGTTTTGACTGTATTTGGCCCATAGAATTTTTAATTTCTGTCAGATTCGCTCTCATTTCTGCCCTTAGGGATTCTATATTCTCAGCAACGCTTTCTCTGATGCTTTTTTCAAGTTTACTCATCATCTTGACCATTGTTGCTCTGAATTCCATTTCTGATAATTGGGATACATCCATATGTATTAATTCTGTGGCCGAGGCCAATTCTGTGGCAGAGGCCACAGACTCATTATCTTTTCTTTGCTGGGGGGGACTTCTCCTTCTCGTCATTCTGATGAAGAGAGATTGCAGGGTTGTCCAGAGCCCAAGTGTTGACTGGGACCCAGGCCGTGCGCCCTTGTTTTATAGAGATCTTAGGGATGTGGGCTTCTTCCTTAAAGAGTTTATTTATTTATTTGAGAGAGAGAGAGACAGTCAGCAAGAAAGGGAACCCAAGCAGAGGAGTGGGAGAGGAAGAAGCAGGTTCCCGGTGGAGAAGCCCGATGAAGGACTCCTTACGGAGCGTTGTGATCACACCCTAATCCGAAGACAGGTGCTTGGTGACTGCGCCACTCAGGCGCTCCGGGTTGTGGGCTTCTTGATTTTTCAGCCTGCCTTCTGGGGGAGGGGCCTGCCTGCAGGTACTCAGAAAACCCTGTTTGGGTAGAGTCTCTGTGTCCCTTGCGAGGGGGGATGGGGATGGGCACCCTGTGAGCCGGTATTTCCGGGCTTTTGTTCTCTGGCGGCTTTCCCTGGCGGTTTGCTATGCCTCTTCTGAGAGAGCAGCAGCGGCTGAAATTCAGCCTCTGTCTCAGAACAGAGGGATCGCGGATCGTTCTCCACTGATGTTCTGGCCACTTTAACTCTGTTTCTGTTGGTGCTGCTCAACCCTGTAGCATCCCGGGCTGTGCGCCCCACACCTGGCGTCCCAGCCCTCACTTCCAGGGCCGGCGCGCCTCTGTCCTTTGTGTTTCCACCCCCGTGAGCCGCCAGTCGCCAGCCACCCCACGCGGGCTCCCGGAGCTCCCCGACTCAGTCTGGTGTCTCGCGGGTGCTGACCGCGAGTCCGCCTGCTCCCCCGTGCAGGTGGCCCTCCAGCCGCCAGCCGCCAGCCGCCCCGCGCACGCTCCCGGAGCTCCCGGTCTCAGCCTCGATCCAGTGAGCACACCGGAGCTCCGGAGCTCCATGAGATGCTTGGTGGCGCACGCTCCTGGCCCACGGACTCAGTCTGCTGTTTCCAGAGTGCAGGTCCGCGGTCCACCCGCTCCCCGGTGCAGGTGGCCCGCCAGCCGCCCTGCACGTGCTCCTGGAGCTCGCGTTCTAAGTCTGCTGTCTCGCGGGTGCCGTCCGCGAGTCCGCCTGCTCCCCCATGCAGGTGGCCTGCCAGCCGCCAGCCGCCCCGTGCGCGCTCCTGGAGCTCCCGTTCTCAGTCTGCTGTCTCAAGCGTGCGGGTCCGCGGTCGGTCCGCTCCCCCGTGCAGGTGGCTACTGCTTCCCGGCGCCCTGACACGGCGGCTCCCTCCCCCTTCTGGTTAGCTTCCGATATCTGTGCGCGGTTTCATGGGTCCCCGCTTAGTACCTCGATACTCAGTGCTGGAGATGTTCATTTGTAGAGATCCAGATGTATCTTCCTGCATCTCAGCCTGATTCCGTGGATGTTCCTGCTGGTCTGGTACCTATCCAGCTCAACTCAGGGGACTGGCTGAAAAAGGGGTCCCCTACTCCTCCACCATCTTAACCTCCTCCTCCCAGAGCACAGTTTTGACAAAGTTTGTGGCTCACTGGGATCAAAGTGAAAGCCATGCTAACAGGAGAAATGTCTCTGGTCATATGAATTAGCTTGCATTTTCTCTGAGTTACTTAAAAGCTTGCCTTGGTAGGGTAGCCTTGTTTCTTAAGTAAACAATGAGAGAATCAGCCACTGTGGCTAGTGGGAAAGCTAACCTGTAACTGCAGTACCCACACTGATCTGCACTCAAGGGGCATCCTCCATCACCTGAGTCAGTATCACTGAGCAGACTAGGAAGTTCATTAGCATCCAACCAAAGCCTTAACATTCTTATCTTAGAAGACAAAGGAGAAGGAAAAAGAGGTGCCATGGCCTCCTCTTAGGATGGGAAATGAAGGCTTCCAGAGCAGAATGTTTTGATCTGAGTAGGATTTGAGAGAGAGGGCTCTAGAAAATAGAGAAATAAGGGGAAATGGGAATTGAGTAGAGAGAGACCTGGAGACAGAGAACATCTATTTGAGACAATTTCTCCTAGAAGGTGTGAGGGTGCAAGGCCCTTCACTAAGTTGGAGAAAAAGATTTCTTTTCCTCCAACATGATGTAGCTTTTCTGAGATCTTCCCAGTGCATATTTTTTCCCCAGAGGAACAGTGACTAGCACTGGACTCACCCTAGTGGATTACTCTCAAATATGAGTTACCTGGACTGAGGGAGAGAGTGACAGGTGCTGAGGTCCAAAAAAGAGAATGACTGAGAGAATGCTTGCCACGAGAGGGTCACAAAATATGAGGTAAGATCTTCAGTGAGAGTTTTAAAGAGAGATGATATGAAATAGCTTTTGTGACAAATGGAAGAATGATCCTTCAGTACGACACAGGTTGCTGGGAAGAGTTAAGAGCCTATTTGAGACAGAAAGTTTTGTGTCTGAGCCTTGCTTCAGCCATTTAGTAGCTGTGCATTGTTTTTACGATATACATACCCCCTCTGAACATGAATTCCCTTACTGATAACATGGGAATATAATATAAGGCTGTAGAAAGGATTAATGAGATTAGGTATGTAAAGCTCTTTATACATATTAGAGTCTTAAAAACTATTTGTTTCTTCTCAGGGCTTTCATAGCTTTCAAGATTCATAAGCTTCACTAAGCTGCAGGGTCTTTTATTTTTAGGTCAATATTCACTTGAGAGTTTTTTCCTGGGTAAAGTGTTAACAGTAAGCAAGATGCAAAATTAACATACAAAAATAAGCAGCGTTTCTATATACAAACAATGAATTATCTGAGAAAGAAATTTTAAAAGAACCCATTTACAATAGCATCAAAAACAACAAATACTTAAGAATAAATTTAACTAAAGAGGTAAAAGATCTCGGGGTGCCTGGGTAGCGCAGTCGTTAAGCTTTTGCCTTCGGCTCAGGGTGTGATCCCGGCGTTATGGGATTGAGCCCCACATCAGGCTCCTCTGCTATGAGCCTGCTTCTTCCTCCCACTCCCCCTGCTTGTGTTCCCTCTCTCACTAGCTGTCTCTATCTCTGTCAAATAAATAAATAAAATCTTAAAAAAAAAAAGAGGTAAAAGATCTCTACACTGAAAACTATAACATACTGATGAACGAAATCCAAAGAGACACAAATAAATACAAATCCCATGTTTATGAATTGGAAGAATTAATATTGTTAAAATGTCCATATTACCCAAAGCCATCTACAGATTCAATGCAATCACCATCAAGAATCCAGTGGTATTTTTTACAGAAGTAGAAAAAAAAATCCTAAAATAAATATGGAACCATAAATTACCCCGAAACAATCAAGAAAAAACAAAGCAGGAGGTATTGCATTTCCTAATTTCAAGCTATATTATAAAGCTACAGTAATCAACACAGTATGTACTGTCTAAGCATGTACTAATATTTGACAAGAGAGCAAAAAATACTCAATGAAGAAAAGATAGTCTTATTAATAGATAGTACTGGGAAAATTAGATATTTCCATGTAAAAGATTGAAACTACACCCCTATGTTACACCAACCACAAAAATTAACTCAAAATGGATTAAAGATTAGAATGTAAGACATGAAACCATAAAACTCCTAGAAGGAAATGTAGGAAAAAAGCCCCCTGACATGGGTCCTGGCCATGATATTCTGGGTATTACACCCAAAGCACAGCAACACAATAAAAAATAAACAAGTAGGAGTACATCAAACTAAAAAGCTTCTGCACAGTAAAGCAAATGATCAACAAAATGAAAAGGCATCTTATTGAACAGGAGAAAATATCTGCAAAGCTGATAAGGTGTTAATATCCAAAATACATGAAAAAAACATACAACTTAATAGGAAAAAACCACAAATAATCCAATTTTAAAATGTGCAAATGACCTGACCAGACATTTTTCTTTTTTCTTTTTTTTTAAAGATTTTATTTATTTATTTGACAGAGATAGAGACAGCCAGCGAGAGAGGGAACACAAGCAAGGGGAGTGGGAGAGGAAGAAGCAGGCTCCCAGCAGAGAAGCCTGATGTGGGGCTCGATCCCAGAACGCTGGGATCACGCCCTGAGCCAAAGGCAGACGCTTAACGACTGAGCCACCCAGGCGCCCCTGACCAGACATTTTTCTATAGAAGATATACAAATGGCCCACAGACCCATGAAAATATGCTCAAGATCAATAATTATCAGGGAAATGCTAATCAAAACCACAATGAGATATCACCTCACATCTGTTAGAATGGCTATCATCTAAAAGAGAGAGAGATAACAAATGCTGGAGTGGATGTAGAAAAAAGAGAGCACTTGTGCACTTGTGGTAGGATTATAAATGGTACAGACACTATAGAAAACATTATGAAGGTTCCTAAAAAAATTAAAAATAGATCTATCATATGATTTAGCAATTCTACTTCCGGATATATACTCAAAGGAAAAAAAAAAACCACTATGTTGAAATATCTGCATCCTGATGTTCAAAGCAGCATTGTTTACAATAGTCAAGAAATAGAAACAACCTAAGTGTCCGTCAGCAGATGAATGGATAAAGAAAATCAAGTACATTTATACAGTGGGATACTATTGAGCCATAAAAAAAAAAAAAGTAAATCCTGACATTTGAGACAACATGGATGGACCTTGAGTGCATTAGCCAAGTGAAATAAGTCAGAGAAAGACAAATACTGTATGATGTCATTTATATGATGAAAATTAAAGAATAAGAAAAAAGAAAAACTCAGAAAAAGAGATGAGATTTGTAGTTATCCAAAGCAGGGGATAGGGGGTGAGGAACTGGATGAAGGTGGTCAAAATGTGCAAATTTTCAGGTATAAGTAAATACTGAGTGAAGAGTTAAGATGGCAGAGGAAGAAGGGGACCCTAGGTTTGTCTCATCCCTCAAAAACAGCTAGATAAATATCAAACCGTTTTCAATACCCAAGAAATTGATCTGAGAACTGAGAGAGTAAAACTGCACAACTAGAGACTGAAAAAAACCACCACATCGTGGAAGGTGGGAGCTGCAGAGAGTTAATCTGGGGAAAACAAGAGCTGTGGGTGCTATGAAGGGGATGGAGCCCTGATCATGGAAAGAAGAGTAAGAGAGAAAGAGAGAGAGAGCGAAAACATGCACAGGGAATTGCACAAGAAAAATTCTTTCCCTAAAACCATTGACTGTGAAAGAGAGAGGGGCTGAACACCACAAGTTTTTATAAACAGGGAAGCACAGACCCTGAAGTTCCAAATCCGCACCATTGCCAGGGTTGTGCCTCAGGGGCTTAGCAGTACTGTGGGAAAGGAAGGCTGAGACCCAGGAGGGGAGAGCCTGGTCTGAAGATTCCCTGAGTCCCACAGGGAGAAGCAGTTCCTCAGCTTGGAGTGCATTTGGGAGTGATGGCTTGGGAACAAAAGACAACTGGTGGGCACCATTGAGATGTCCCATCTAGCACAGGAACGCCAGCTGAGGGCAGCAAACTTTAGTGCGAGCTTTTAGCAGTGCTTTGCCATAAACTCTGAACCACTGTGTGGTCCTGCAACATATTTCTGAGACAAGCTAGCACCAGCCAGAGCACAGCAAGACCCTCCCCCAGAAGATCCCTGAGGGGCTGTGCTGGCGCATCTCTAATATTTGTAGTTTTGAAACCCACCCCCATGCCTGAGATAAAACACAGGAGTGCTATGCCACCTGGCAACCGGACAGCTCGGATGCAGGCAGGGTGAAGGCCAGGATCTCGCAGAAGCCAGGGACAAAAAAGAGATGATTGTTTGCTCTTCTGTGAGTTTCCACAAGTGTAGCAGAAAGGAGTTCCCTGCCCCAGGGACAGGAGAGCTGGGCGATGCCATTTTTGCCCCCACCCATCAGTGCAGACTGACTTCAGTGAGCAAAACAGAGGTTGGAGCTACTTACACCAAGCCCTACTGCCCTGCGACCGCAGGTGCCTCTCCATTAGGGTAAATTGTCCTGAAAAGCAGAGCAACAGGCTCCTCCCCCAGAAGACCATCACAAACCCCTCATATGCACGAAGTCTACTGATCATAGATGCTACAAAGCTTCAGCTCTGGGGAAATAGGACTAGCTTCTTTTCATCATAAATATATATATTTGGATCCAGCTCCTTTTAACAAGCAGGCCAAAACACACCTAAGATCTAGTTTCCTTTCTTCTTTTTATTTATATTTTTACTTTTTGGGTTTTGTTTTGGTTTGCTTTTGTTTGGTTTTTTGGACTTCCTCTTAATGTAGGCATTATTTTCAGGAGCAGGAATATAGGCTTTCCTAACAATCAAACACACACACACACACACACACACACACACACACAAAACAATGAGCCAAAAATAATGATAAGGTGGAGGAATTCACTCTAAAAGAAAGAATAAGAAGAACTTGTGGCCAGGGATTTAATCAATACAGATACAAATAAGATGTCTGAACTAGAATTTAAAACAATAACCATAAGAATACTAGCTGGACTTGAGAAAAACATTGAAGACACTAGAGAATCCCTTACTAAAAAAATAAAAGAACTAAAAACTAGTCAGGATTAAATAAAAAATACTATAATTGAGATGTAAAACCAAATGGATGCAATGACAATGAGGATAGACAGAGCAGAGCAATAAATCAGTGATACAGAGGATAAAATTATGGAAATTTTAAAAAAGCTCAAAAAAAGAGGGAAAGAAATGTATTGCATCACCAACATAGACTTAGGGAACTCCACAACAACTTAATGTGTAATAATTTTTGTATTATAGGAATCCCAGAAGAAGAAAAGAAAGAAAAAGGAGGAGAAAGTTTATTTGAGCAAATTATAGCTGAAAACTTCCCTAATCTGGTGATAGAAACAGACATCGAAATCCAAGAAGCACAGAGAACTCCCATTAAATTCAACAAAAGCTGGCCATCACCAATACACATCATAGCCAAATTCACAAAATACAGAGACAAAGAAAGAATCCTGAAAGCAATGATGGAAAAGAAATTCTTAACCTACAAGTGAAGACAGATCAGGGTTTACAATATCTGTCCACAGAAACTTTCAGGCAGGCCAGAGAAAAGTGGCATGATATATTCAACATGCTAAATGGGAAAAACATGTAGCCAAGAATACTTTACCTAGCAAGGTTGTCATTCAGAACAGAAGAGATAAAAAGTTTCCCAGACAAACAAAAACTAAAGGAGTTCATGACTAAACCATTAAACCAGCCCTGCAAGAAATATTAAGGGGAACTCCTTCATTGGGGGAAAAAAAAAAGCAACTAAGACTAAAAGACCAACTTTGCAGGTAATACAATGGCACTAAATTCATATCTTTCAATAATCACTCTGAATGTAAATAGACTAAATATTTCAACAAAAGACATAGGGTATCTGAATGGATAAAAAAATAAAACCCATCTATATCTTTCTTACAAGAGACTCATTTTGGACCTAAAGACACCTGCAGATAGAAAGTGAGGGCATGGAGAACCATCTATCATGCTAATGGAACTCAAAGGAAACACAGAATAGCCATACTTATATCAGACAAACTAGAATTTAAAACAAAGACTGTAACAAGTGATGAAGAAGGGAGTTATAGCATAATTAAGGGGTCTATCCATCAAGAAGTTCTAACAATTGTACTATTTATCCCCCCAACTTGGGAGCACACAAATATATAAAACAATTAATAACAAACATAAAGAAACTCATTGGTAATAATACCATAATAGTAGGGGACTTTAATTCCTCACTCACAGCAATGGACAGATCATCTAAGCAGAAAATCAATAAGGAAACAATTGCGTTGAATGACATACTTGACCAGATGGACTTAACAGATATATTCAGAACACTCCATCCTAAAGCAGCAGAATACACATTCTTTTCTAGGGCACATAGAACATTCTCTAGAATAGATCACATACTGGGTCAAAATCAGCCCTCAACAAGTACAAAAAGATGAGATCATACCATGCATATTTTAAGACCACAACATTATGAAACTTGAAGTCAACCACAAGAAAAAAATTGGAAAGACCACAAACACATGGAGGTCAAAGAATATCCTACTAAAGAATGAATGGGTTAACCAGGAAATTAAAGAGGAAATTTAAAAAAATACATGGAAGTAAATGAAAATGAAAGCTCGAGGTCTAGAACCTTTGGGATGCAGCAAAGGTAGTTCTAAGAGGGAAGTATATAGCCCAATACAGGCCTACCTTAAGAAGCAAGAAAAGTCTCAAACACACAACCTAACCTTAAGGAGCTAGAAAAGGAACAGCAAATAAAGCCTAAAGCCAGCAGAAGAAGGGAAATAATAAACATCAGAACAGAAATAAATAAAATAGAAACAAATAAATGAAAAACAGTAGAACAAATCAATGAAACTAAGAACTTTTTCTTTGAAATAATTAATAAATAAAATAGATAAACCCCTGGTCAGACTTATCAAAAAGAAAAGAAAAAGAACTCAAGTAAATAAAACCAATAATGAAAGAGGAGAGATCACACCCAACACCACAGAATTAGAAGAGAATATTATGAAAAAATATATGCTGAAAAACTGGGCAATCTGGAAGAGAGGGACAAATTCCTTGAAACATACCAACTACCAAAACTGAAACAGGAATAAATAGAAAATTTGAACTGACCCATAACCAGCAAATAAACTGAATCAGTAACAAAAATCTCCCGACAGGCAAAAGTCCAGGGCCAGATGGCTTTCCAGGGGAATTCTACCAAACATTTAAAGAACAGTTAATAGCAATTCTTCTCAAACTGTCCCAAAAAATAGAAGTGGAAGGAAAACTTCCAAACTCATTCTACAAGGTCAGCATTACCTTAATTCCAAAACCAGACAAAGACCCCACTAAAAAGGAGAATTACGGTGAATATCCCTGATGAATATGGATGCAAAAATTCCCAACAAGATACTAGCAAATTGAATCAAACAGTACATTAAAAGAATTATCCTCCACGACCAAGTCAGATTTATTCCTGGGATGGCAGGGGTGGTTCAATATTCACAAATCAATCGACATGATACACCACATTAATAAAAGAAAGGATAAGAACCATATGATCCCCTGAATACATGCAAGAGAAGAATTTGATGGAATATAGCATTAATTCTTGATAAAAGCCCTCAACAAAATAGGTTAGAGGGAACATACCTCAACATCATAAAAACTATATATGAAAGACCCACAGCTAATATCATCCTCAGTGGGGAAAAACTGAAAGCTTTTCCTCTATGGTCAAGAACAAGACAGGGATGTCCACTCTCACCATTACTATTTAACATAGTACTAGAAAACCTGAAAGACTCCACCAAAAAACAGCTAGAAGTAATACATGAATTCAGCAAAGTCACAGGATATAAAATCAATGTACAGAAATCTGTTGCATTTTGGGGAGCCTGGGTGGCTCAGTTGGTTAAGCATCTGCCTTCAGCTCAGGTCATGATCCCAGAGTCCTGGGATCAAGTCCCCATCAGGCTCTTTGCTCAGTAGGGAGTCTGCTTCTCCCTCTGCCTGATGCTCCCCCTGTTTGTGTGCTCTCTCTGACAAATAATAAATAAAATCTGAAGAAAGAAAGAAAGAAAGAAGAAAGAAAGAAAGAAAGAAAGAAAGAAAGAAAGAAAGAAAGAAAGAAAGAAATCTGTTGCATTTCTATACACCAATAATGAAGAAGCAGAAAAAGAAATCAAGGAATTGACCCCACTTAANAAAGAAAGAAAGAAGAAAGAAAGAAAGAAAGAAAGAAAGAAAGAAAGAAAGAAAGAAAGAAAGAAAGAAATAAATCTGTTGCATTTCTATACACCAATAATGAAGAAGCAGAAAAAGAAATCAAGGAATTGACCCCACTTATAATTGCACCAAAAACCATAAGATACCTAGGAATAAATCTAACCAAAGAGGTAAAAGATCT
This sequence comes from Ailuropoda melanoleuca, assembly GCF_002007445.2. Lineage (NCBI taxonomy): Eukaryota > Metazoa > Chordata > Mammalia > Carnivora > Ursidae > Ailuropoda > Ailuropoda melanoleuca. The sequence continues at coordinate 123,983,418 of NC_048219.1, read as the reverse complement.
GTACTCTGAAACTATAGAACACTTATGAAAGAAATTGAGGAAGTCACAAAGAAATGGAAAAACATTCCATGCTCATGGATTAGAAGAACAAATATTGTTAAAATGTCTACAGTACTCAAAACAATCCACACATTTAATGGATCCCCATTAAATTACCACCAACATTTTTCATAGAGCTAAAACAAACAATCCTAAATTTGTATAGAACCACAAAAGACCCTGAATAGCCAAAGCAGTCTTGAAAAAGAAAAGCACCTGGAGATATCACAATTATGCACTTCAAGCTATATTACAAAGCTGTAGTCATCAATACGGTATGGTATTAGCACAACAGACACACAGATCATTGGGACAGAATAAAAAACCCAGAAATGGATCTTCAACTGTACGGTCAACTAATCTTCAACAAGCAGGAAAGAATATCCAACGGAAAAATGACAACCTCTTCAACAAATGGTGTTGGGAAAACTGGACAGCAACATGCAGAAGAATGAAATTGGACCACTTTTTCACACCATACAAAAAAATAAATCCAAAATGGATGAAATACCTAAAAGTGAGACAGGAAACCATCAAAATCCTGGAGGAAAACACAGGCAGCTACCTCTCTGATCTCAGCCACAGGGACTTCTTACTAGACACATCTCCAGAGGCAAGGGAAACAAAAGCTAAATGAACTACTGGACTTCATCAAGATAAAAACCTTCTGCATAGCAAAGGAAACAATCAACAAAACTAAAAGGCAGCCTGTTGAATGGGGGAAGATATTGCAAATGACATATCTGATAAAGGGCTAGTATCCAAAATCTATAAAGAACTCAACACACAAAAAAACAAAGAATCCAGTTAAGAAATGGGCAGAAGACATGAATAGATATTTTTCCAAAGAATTAATCCAGATGGCTAACAGACACATGGAAAGATTCTCAGGGCACCTGGGTGGCTCAGTCAGTTAAGCGGCTACCTTCGGCTCAGGTCATGATCCCAGAGCCCTGCTTGGCAGGGAGCCTGCTTCTCCATCTAACCCTGCCCACTACTTGTGCACTCTCTCCCTCTCTCTCTCTCTCTCTCTCTTAAATAAATAAATAAATAAATACATAAATGAAATCTTTTTTAAAAAAGGATTCTCTATATCACTCATCATCAGGGAAATACATATCAAAACCACAATGAGATACCACCTCACACCTGTCAGAATGGCTAAATTTAACAACATAGGAAACAATAGATGTTGATGAGGATGCGAAGAAAGGGGAACCCTCTTACACTGTTGGTGGAAATGCAAATTGGTGCAGACACTCTGGTGAACAGTATGGAAGTTACTCAAAAAGCTAAAAACATAACTACCCTACAGCCCAGAAACTGTACTACTAGGTATTTATTCAAAGGATACAAAAATACAGATTTGCAGGGGTACATGTATCCCAATGTTTATAGCGGCATTACCAATAATAGACAAACTATGGAAAGAGCTCAAGTGTTCATATACTGATGAATAGATAAAGAAGATGAGGTATACACACACACAGAGACACACACACAAACACACACACACACAATGGAATATTAATCAGCCATTACAAGAATGAAATCTTGTCATTTGCAGCAACGTGGATAGAGCTAGAGTGTATTATGTTACATGAAATAAATCAGTCAGAGAAAGACAAATACCATATGATTTCACTTGTATATGGAATTTAGGAAACAAAACAGATGAACATCTGGGAAGGGGAAAAGAGAGAGAGAAGGAGAGAGGGGGAGGCAAGCCATATGAGACTCTTAAGGATAGAGAACAGAGGGTTGTGGAGGGAAGTGGATGGAGGATGGGCTAAATGGGTGATGGGCATTAAGGAGGGCACTTGTGATGATGAGCAGTAAGTGTTATAGGTAAGTGATGAATTACTAAATTCTATTCCTGAAACTAATATTATACTATATGTTAACTAACTAGAATTTAAAATAAAATTTGGAAGAAAAACAGAGAGAAGTAAATACTAGGGAGGTAATGTACAACATGATGACTACAGTTAACACTGCTGTATGGCAGACCTGTAAGTTGTGAGGGGTGCCTGGGTGGCTCAATCAGTTAAGTGTCTGCCTTCCACTCAGGTCATGATCCAAGGATTCTGGGATGGAGCTCCTCACATGGCTCCCTGGTTAGCAGCACGTCTGCTTCTCCCTCTCTCCTGCCAGTCTCCTGGCTTGTGCTTTCTCTTTCTCACTCTCTCTCAATAAATAAATAAAATCTGGAAGGAAGGAAGGAAGGAAGGAAGGAAGGAAGGAAGGAAGGAAGGAAGGAAGGAAGGAAAGAAAAAAGAAAGAAAGAAAGAAAGAAAGAAAGAAAGAAAGAAAGAAAGAAAGAAAGAAAAAGTTGCTAAGAGGGTTGTCTAAGTAGCATAGTTGGTTAAGCATCCGACTCTTGACTCTTGGTTTCTGCTCAGGTCATATCTCAGGGTCATGAGATGGAGCCCCAGGGCGTGCTCCACATTCAGCGGAGTATGCTTAAGATTTTCTCTCCCTCTCCCTCTGCCCTCCCCACTCGTGCTCTCTCTCTCTCTCTCTCTTTCTAAAATAAATAAATCTTTAAAAATAAAAAAGAAAGAAAGTTGCTAAGAGAATAAATTGTAAAAGTTCTCATCACAAGGAATAAAACTTTTCTTTCTGTATTCATATGAGATGATGGATATCTAATATACTTATTCACTAATGGATATTAACTAAACTCACTGTGGTAATCATTTCACTATATATGTAAGTCAAATCATTATGCTATACACCTTAATCATACAGTGCTGTATGTCAATTATATCTCAATAAACTGAAAGAAAAAATGTTTTAACATTAGGAATAATAATTCCTAAATCCTTTTAGGCATTTTGAGCATTGAAAAGTGCTCAAGGTCTATATTACTGGGTTAGATTATGTATTTTTTCAAATTAGTCCTAGGACCTATAAAAATATAAAGTATCAAACCAATTTCATTGAGATTTATTTCTACCCAGAAGACAGTATTTCCACAATGAAAAAAAACCATTTATTAATAACAAGAATTTTAATATGCAATTGGTAAACTAATTATGAAAATGCAATTTGATAAAACTGCTTTCATTTAAAACAGAGCCAAAAAATAGGTTTTTGGATTTCCAGTGGGTTTTTGTATGTATTTGTTTTCAGGGTTATTTGAAATTCCACCATAGTGCCCAGGTTCTCATACTTCAATGTATATCAGAATCACCTCAGATAAATGTTAATCATTCAAGTTCTTAGGCCTTAACAAAGAGCATCTGATTCTTTAGGTCTGAATGAAACCAAATAATATGCATTTTTCACCAACATTCTACATATCATTAATACAGATAGTCTTTAATGCTCATTTTGAGGAACACCTGTAGCCTAGACAAAATGCACATTCACTTTGGGAAAATTATCTGTTTTTATCATGTGGAGAATCTAAAGAAACTCATATTTATTTTCATATATACACCATAACTGATTCACTTCTGGAAAGAAAAATCCTCCCTTAATTTGAATTTTTGATCACACATGTTTTACAGAGTTTGAAATATTAGTTTGACAATATTTTTCATGATAAAGGTCCATGTGATTCATATATTTGTTTCATTAGAGGCTCTGACAGCTGTTTAAATAATCACTTGATATTACAATAGCAATGCTTTCATATTTTCCTTTGTTATGAAGATATTTACTTTGAAGCCCCAGGAATTACCAAACCTTTCTCATTTTTAGGATTTTTATGTGAAAAAGGAAGGATTTCCTGAGATTTCCTTGGGAATATTTCCCAAGGATATTTACTAACTATATCTTGTCTATTCCCTTCCATTACTCCTATAAGTCATATTTCTTTACACACAGTAACAGAGAACATTAGAAACACAAACTTGCAAGCTTATGTAGAATTCAAGCCAGATAAAACTTGGAAAACAACTATATGTCTTTCAGAGAATCGCCTTTCAGCAGCATTGAAAATGCATAGTTCAGATACCAAATAGCAGATAAATGTAATGCTTTCCAAGACGGAACATAAGGTCTCAGTCTATTTTAAGAGAAAGAAAAGATTGGAAAATATCCCAGAAATGTCACTGTGGGAGCAGGTTGAACAACCCACTAGTATAAAAAGAATTTTTTTTTAAAAAAAGCAATCACATCACACATTTATTAAATTTAGGGAAGACAGTAGAATAAAAAGTGTTAGATTTCCTTAGGGAAAATATTCAAGTGAAACTTAGTTCTGAACTATAATTGAATATTACAGTTTAGTAGATGCTGTTCAGAATCATGGGAACAGAAGGGACCACAGACATTCATCTGGTCATTTTCCTCCTTGAGTTGGGTCCTACCACTAAATCACCTAAGATTACTAAATAATCTATCTCAGTTTTAATGCCTGCAGAGGAAGAAATTTATACATCCCTCATTTACCTGATCAATAACCAATGCACAGGTTGAATCTATTTCATTCCTTCTTTTATTTAATCCAAAAATATTGATTAAGACCCAACTATGTGTGGTTTTGCAAACTGACCCTCTTACATGGAGGGCAAGAAAAGATGGAAAAAAGAGGCAGGCCACTCCAGATTGGAAGTTGACAGGTTTAATAAGTAAGGGAAATTATGAGGCTTGTCTTGGGTGGCCACAAGATGGGTAGACCTTGGCACCCGCCCACCAGAATCTTAAAGGTTTATATAGATGTCTATGGGGTTTAGTCACATACACCATCCAGGTGGTCTGAACAACACATTGCTCTCTCAAGGCTGTGTCCTTGAAAATAGTTCCCACCGTGGCAACATGGAGACAGTGTACATTCTAAGCATGCAGGAAGGGGTCAGGAGACTCTGATTGCCCAGGTCCAGCTCACAGGTCAACCAGCAATCACATCTTCTCAATCACCTCCTCCAACACTATGTACAAGATGCATCACTGCCAAAACCTCCAAATAAAAACTGGGAAATTCCGTCAATCGCTAAGGCATCTCAGATACATAAATCAAATGGTCTGACTAGCTTCACACAGTACCTCCATCCCACACCTCACGCCTTTTTCCTCCAGTCCCAAGCTTCTCTGCGGATATATTTTAAAACTTTGTGAGAGAAATAAAACCGACCTAAGTAAATGGGCAGATATATCATATCCAATAGCAACAAAGGTTTTCATGGACCTTGACAAGCGGGCTCTAAAAGTTAAATGGAAAAACACAGGGCCAAGGATAGCCAAAATATTTTTGAAGACCAAGACAAGTTCCTACTTCTACATTATAAAGCTAGAATAATTAAAAGTGTGGTATTCACGTAGAGAAAGACAAGTAGACCAATGGACAGAAAAGAGAACTCAGAAATAGCCCCCCCTCTACTTTGAGGTACCTGAGGAAAGTTTCAAAACTCTAGGTAAGTGATGGAATATTCAGCAAATGACAACGGGGAAATATCCTCTCCATATGAATAAAAATAAAATTAGACCCTTACTTATACCACACGAAAAAAATTCTCCAAGTGGGCTAAAGAACTAATTGTGAAACATAAACTTTATACTTTTGGAAATAAACATAGATGATATTTTTAATGAATTTACTGTTAGGGATAATTTCCTAAACAAGATGCATAAGCACAAACTGTGATAAAAGATGGATTCACTAATTTAAAATTAAATACTTCTGCCGAATAAAAGACGTGCCTTTTGATAATGCAAGCTGGTCTGGGAGAAGATATATATGTGAATACATCAAAATTGTATAATATACATATTATAGATTATATAATATATAGATATTAAATTTTAATTATTATAATACATATTATAAATGACACAGGATTACTATTCAGAATCCAGAAAGAACTCCTATAGATCAATTAAACTGACACAATCACAATGAAATATTAAAATGGCAAAGGATACAAATAACTACAGATTAAGATATCCACATGGTTAACAAGCATAAAAAATGTTCCTTGTTCTAACTAGCAATTAGAGAAATAAAAATGAAAAGAAACTGACATTTCGTATCAATCAAATTTGTAAAACTTAGAGTTCAAGTTTTAATAAATGTGAGAAAACAGGAATTGTTATTATAGTATCTGTGGGAGTACAAATCAGTGAAATTTGCCAATATCTGACTAAAACATGTTTAGTCTATCATCCAGCAATTCCTCCTCCCAAAAATATACAAGAAACTAGAGAATTCTAGGGGAATTCCTAGAGAAACTCTTTCACATATGCACAAGAAAACATACAAAAATGTTTATCGTAGCAAAAGATTGAAAGCAATTTCAAATCAGATAAATTGTGGAATTGTACATTATATAACAGTAAAAATGAGTGAATTATAGCTATCTATAACTACATTGTGTAAATACATCTCAAAAAATTAATGTTTCAGTGAAAGAAGCAAGTTAGAGAGCATTAAATATATTACAACACCATCTAGGTAAAGTTTCAAAACTTTAAATGTTAATTGGCATAATGTTTATGCAAACTTATGATGAATTTGGCCAACAGAGAAGTTGGAAAAGTAGCTTCCCATTTTATTACGGATTTATTTTTGGTAAATGTAATTTCTAGTTCATGGCTAGTAAAGAGGGTTTTGGATTTATTACTGATTTATTGTTGATTTTTATTTTATTTCTGTTTCATGGAGAGTACAGAAAGTTTATTTTAAAAAAAAGAAATACTTAAGATTTCATATCAAATTCTTACAGATTAAACAAATGAATCACTGAAAAGCACATTATTTTTAAAGATGATTAAAGTTTAGTGAACCAAAAATTTGGTATTGATTATCACCTACCTTATCCTAAATAATTTTTTAAAGATTTATTTATTTATTTGAAAGAGAGAGAATGTGAGAGAACATGAAAGAACATGAGGAAGAAAATCCTCAAGCAGACTCCCAGCTGACTGGGGAATCAGAAGCCTGGCTCAGTCCCATGACCCATGAGATCACGACCTGAGCCAAAACCAGCAATCGGATGCTTAACAAACTGAGCCCCCCAGGCACCCCATCCTAAATAATTCTGAAAATCTTCCACATATTTATAAGATCCCATACTGAAGTAAGGTTGCTGACTTATCTAATGATTTCTATATTTTGTATAACTCCATGTCAGCTATATGAATGAAAATGATTTACAATTTTAACATTATGATAGCATAACTTTGATAGAAACAAATATCCTTTAACAATTTTTATTATTTATTCTGTGCATAAACATGCTAACATTTCCATTGGACTGAGAAAAATTCTCTTTACTTCTACAACCATGAGTAAATCCAAAGCCGAGAGCTAATTGATGAGAAAAATGGCAATTCGCAACTTTCTTTAGAGTCTGGAATGTAAGCTTCACTAATTGTAGTTACCTTGGAAGCACAGAGGTCTATATTAAATCTTGTCACATTTTAATCTACATTTAATTATCATAGATCAGTCTTCAAATGCCTACTGATGAGAAAGAAAATCACACAGCATATGATAACCACGGAGCGCAGAGAAAGTTGCAAGGCATCTCTATCTTTGCTTACGTAGTAAAACTAATCAATATTCTCCTGCAGTCTCCCAAAACACATAAACTCAAAATACAATAAAACCACACCCTCAGTGTAGATCACTATAGGAGAACTTTTCCACCAGCTGTGAACAGCTATAGGTTGCACGAAAGCGTTTGCTTTCTTTAGGTATCATATTGCAGCAGCAAAGCTCTCGGGATGTTTATATTGCTATGTGGGAGTCTCCCGAGAATACTGCCTCCCATAACATACAGAATAACGGCTCTGCTCCTCCTTACGAATCGTGAGAATCTATGGTTTGCTGCTACACTACACACACCAATCATCAGGCCTACCACCCCTTCTAAGGAAATCCTGCTGATGGAATATGCTAGTGCTTTTCCTTCTGCGGGGGACGCCATATTCTACATCACAAGCCACCTCCTCTAGCTCCCTTGCGCCGCACCTAATGGGAAAACGGCTGGTACTTGAACTAGACTGGTGATTTGGGAATGGAAATAATCGTCATTTCTACTACATTTTAAAATATGAAAAGCACTGCGAAGTTGATAAAAACCATATTACAGTCTCACAGTTCAGTCTCTTGACACTCATTTTGTTTACAGGATTTCGTATGTTTCTTTATGATTAATTTTGATATTTACCACTACTTCTTCTGGCTAAATAACCAACTCAAACCAAATGGGAAATACAAAAGTAAGCAAGAAATGTAAGAAGTTAGTACAATATTTATGATATTCTTATCCCTACCTTATCATTCATATATGACTTGTACTTTTATCCTGGCAGACTGTTAGAAGGAGAAGCTTATAATGGAGAGTAAGGTACAAACCCCTTATTGTGTTGAGTACCAGACAACTGAGCCATGCCAATTATACAAAAGAGAAAGAGAGAAGAACCCAGGTCCTATTTTTCAACTCCAGTATTTTCCATTTCTCACATCTGTACTGCTCCTGAGTTTAACATAACAATGTCAAATAGAAGAGGAAAAAAAAAGAAGAAAAACTCAGAAATTTTTTTAAGTGTAGCTTCACTTAGAGAAAAAAATAAGGAGAAGGCCTTTGAACAAAGTATTTCCCACAAATGATCCTGAATTCCCCCAAGGAAGTTATTTATAGTTGGTTCCAGAATCACAAATTCGATTTTTATGGTTTTAAAAAAGTGCCATCAGAGTTTTCACAAAGAACTTCCACTTTTCATGCTTCAGATATCAGAGAGCCAATGACCTTGAGTGAAAAAAAAAAAAGATTCTCTTTTCTGAAATACACATCATTATTTCTGAGTCTCTAGTACCTAGCATGTTTTAAACTTTTAAATCCTTCTTCTTATGGAGTCTTTATGGTCATCCCCAAATCTATTAATTGGTTCTAGATTACAAATGAAATTTTCCACGAATTCCTGTGTTCCTTTCCCTCTTTCTCAAATAAAAAACTTGAAGAAGTCTTCATGATTCTATTAACTCACAACATTCTCCTGAGCAATGATTACAACCAATAAATCATCTGTAATGGTAAAACCATAGTAAATCAAACTAAAGCAGCAACAGGATAATGAAATTATAAAATGAGCTTATTTTCCTGCCACTCGAACTTGTATATAGTTTATATACTTCACATTTGGTTTTTCTTTATTAGGTATAAATCCAGAACAATCAAAACTCCACTTAAAAGTGTTACTCTTTCTGGGGTGCCTGGGTGGCTCTGTCTGCCTTCAGCCCAGGGCCTGATCCCAGGGTGCTGGGATCAAGTCCCACATCAGGCTCCCTGCTTCTTCCTCTCCCACTCCCCCGGCTTGTGTTCCCTTTCCCTCTGGCTGTCTCTCTCTCTCTGTCGAATAAATAAATAAAATCTTTTTAAAAAAAAAGTGTCACTCTTTCTGCCAAAATATAAAAAAGAAATTGATAGCAGTATTTAAATTATTTTATATCAGTCTCAAATATGAATACCTTTGTCCCAAGAATTAACATTTAGTATTAAATTTTCATGTTAGCCTTACTGATCCACAGTGACCCAGCTATACAACCATGTCAAAAAATAGGGTCTTTAAACAAGCATGCTTGAGAACAAAAGTGTATAAGAGATTAGATCAACAATCTCTACAAACCTTAATTAAGTGGCCAAACTCATAAGACATTGCCTCTGTTGTCTGACTGCAGAATCCTGCATGATTTACACCCAAAAGTCCTAATGAGTTGCTCCAGAGTGTTCACACAATAGTCCCCAAAATTACTTGATAAGCTTCAATCGAAATTCATTATTTGAAAACATACTACCAAATATTGGGAATAAAATAAAAATTAAACATGATAAAACAAATACACACCAAAGTTATTAGAGAAAATTTTAGACATACACACTTGAAATTCTGGAAAAAGGCAAGGATACCCACTATTACTGCTATTTATTATTCAATATAGTACAGGACATCTTGGTAAATAAATTAATTACTTTATTAAAATAACATACATGTAAGAATTTAAAATAAAAATGTATTTGTCTTAGCAGATAACAACTAACAGAAAATCAACAAACTATTAAAATGTTAAAATTAACAAGTAAAGTGAATTTACTACATTTAAAATTCAAGTTCATTTTTCCCCCTTTGCTCATTTGTTTTGTTTTTTAAGTTCCACATAGGAGTCAAATTAAATGGTATTTGTCTTTCTCTGACTGACTTATTTCACTTGCTCTATCCATGATGACAAGCCATTTTAAAGATGTCAATTTTCTCCCAAGTTTATGTATATTATTCAATAAAATTAATATTAAAATCCCAGAAAGAATAATTTTGGAATATGACATAGTGAATTGTAAATTTACATAGAACAATAAAGATCTCTGACTGGCTATGAAATCTTTTAAAAGAACAAATCTGGAGTATTTACCTTTCCAGATCTTAAGACATACTTTATTTTTTTTGTTACCAAAAATTTTTGTTTTGACAAATTTCATGCTTACAATAGAGAGAATGATAGAATAAAGAAGCCATATGCTCTCTTTATCTCAGTTCACCAACTGTTAATATTTTGTCCCAGTTGCTCTAATTTGCTCTTTCTACATAGGCATTTCACAAATCCTCCCTCTCCCACCCCCTGCTGTACCATATAAAAATAAGTTGCTGACATATGACGGACATTCACTTTACATAACCACTAAAATCAAGAAATTTGGCGTTTCATAGCCAAGAAATATAACCTTGGTACAATAACCTTATCTCATATTCATTCTATACCTACTCTCGAATGATGTCCAAAATGTTAAGACATATTTTAAAACCATGAAACCAGCATGATATTGCTGCAGGAACAGATGAGAAGACCAAAGAAATGAAATACCAAGCCTTGAAACACCCAGCATAAATGCAAAGTTAGCATATGAATGTAATGGGATCACTAATCAATGGGAAATGGACTAATAATTTAGTAAATAGTACTGAGAACATTGGCTTAATACATGGAGAAAAATATATTGGGATACTTTCCTATACCATATATGTAGATGAACTCCGAATTGACAAAAGACCTAAAAATTAAAGTAAATATAAAAAGCCATGTAGAAGAGTAGAGATGGATTTTTCAATATATATATATATATATAAAGAAGGCGTCTACTGCACAAATCATAAGAAAAATTAATGGATATATATTCTACATAAACATTAAAGCCTTCATTTGAACAAGTTGGCAGAATGGTTCCAGACTAGAAGAAGATAGCTGAAATACCTAAGACTGACAAAGGATTAATTGCTATAGTATACAATGAAGTATTACAAATTATTTAAAAAAAATATTCAACACAATAGAAAAATGGCCTAAGAGTTGTCAAAGGAAATTCACTAATGGGGAAGCCCCATTGACTAACTAGAATATGAAGAATGTTCAACCTCCCTAGGGATCAGAGAGAACCAATAAAAACTAATGTGAAATACTATTATACAGTCATGGGAATGGAAAAATTGGAACATGAATAATAGCAGGTGCTAGCAAGGATATAGGAAAATGTTAACACCCACTGTTCGTGGAAATGTAAACTGGAGCAGACATTCCAGGAGAGCATAAAACTGTGTACTATGACCAATCCTGAATACAAGCCTCAGAGAAATTCAGACAGGGTGTTCATCACAGTGTGCCTTTTGAGAGCAAGTATTCAGACACATCTGAGACAGTCATCACTCCGAGAGAGTATAAGTACAAAAACTCCCATACAGAGTGGCTTTAAAGAAAAAAAAAAAAAAAAGGAGGAGGGACGGTAATGTTTGTGCCAATAGCACAGGGTCTGATTTAGCTATACAAATATGCTTGTAAAAGCAAAGCAGAATACTCTTCAATAATCAAAAGAGAGAATGGGGATTTTTTTTTTGAAAAAATCTCTTCCATGTCTTGATCATTTTGGATCATTAACAGTACAGTGCACATAGCAGGTGTGTCACAAACACTAACTGAATGAATGATGTTACTGTCTTCCACCAACGTACATGTAATAAGTTCTCCTTTGCTCCTGTTTTTCAGTTTTGTGAGGCAGAATAATGGTTCTATAATGTAGTTTCTTACATTAAGTTGTTGGCATGCCACTTTTTTTCACTTCTTACTTTTCCTGTAGCCGAAGTTCACATAAGACACTCATCTTGTGTTGCACAAAAATAATCATCTTTGTCAACTCTTCCAATGCGCTAACATTCCATGATAAATTTAATTCATTGTACTATTTTAAACCCTAAATTGTACTTTATGTTCATATCTTGTGAGTGTCAACAGATCACTGGTTTAATAGAGTGTAATAAGTGAGTTCTTAATTGATTATTGTTCTCATTAATCACTACTTCCACAAAGAGGATCTGTGAAATACACAGACATAATGTGATGCCCCAGAGCACAGAGGAAAGAATGGATGCTAAGCACAGGAATATAATTTTGAAAACTCGGGAAAAATAAACCCTAGAGTATCACATATTAGAAACGCATTGATAGTGGAATTTTTTTTGACCCAGTGTGCAACCACAAAGTGTAATTTGGCTTTAAGAAATATCTGTAATAAAGAATAGTTCCTCAAGGTGTAATTTCCTGCTCAAAACGGGTTTTTGCCCCCACACAGCAATATGTTTCAAGACATCCCAGGTGTCTTAACTGATAGCCACTGATATTTCAAACTGTGACTATGCACTGCACTGCCATTTCTGCAAGAGATAGTGATGGTTATTTGGTATAATGCAGGCTTAAAGCACTCCACAATATAAAGGAATAGCTTTTGAAAACAGTCAGCTCTAAGTCCCACTATCACTACTAAATAACTAATGACAAAGAGATATTCACCTACCCTTCTAAAATGAATTTTATTTGAAATGTCCTTGTAGGGGAGAAGAGGTAAGTCCTTTTATTCCAAGTCATTGACAAGAACACTGGAAATATTGAGAAAATTGTACTCATTTCTTCTGAAAGGTAAATCAATTGCTTCATCTTACCTCTTCCTGTCATTGTAACACTCACAATGCTATTACAGGTAACCATTTTGAAAAGATCTTTATTAATCTGCTATATGACTGGGGAAACAAAAGGTGAGGAAGTTAAAATATAACAAAAATCAAAAGTGTAGAACAGGCCAAAAATAGGACTTCAATCCTGATGTTTTGACCCTAATTAAATGCTCTTTACATTACACCCTAGGAGATTCTTTACTCTGAGTACAAAGTACCCTACAATGTTATCCTCCTCTCTGAAAACTGTATCTTTCTCTTTGTTCTAAAAGCCTGAAACCTTTAAAGTGTGTTTGCATATGAACAGAGCCCAAGGCTGAGGGTACAGGAAATCATTACAATTCTTTTTTTGGCCCCTATCTTCAAAGACCTTTAGAAAATGCTTGCTAAAATACTTTGTTCTTATTTCATTCAAATTGTTTAATGGCATATCACGAAAGTAAACATGTCATACAAGATATGACAGGTGAACAATGCACTCATACTGTGCTAGTGGTCAAGTCCCAATTTGTCCCCTGTGAGTGCTCTTTCTGGAACTAGGCGCTTCAATTCCCAAAAAAGCTGTCAATGGGATTTATCCACCAATGAGTCAGGTTTCACTTACCTAGGATACCTGAGTGCCAACAAATGAAGTCATTTAGGTCTCAGATCTTAGATTTTTCAAATAAAATCCCCAATGAAGTAACACTCCTGATAAAGCAATGGCAGAATAGAGCCATTGTCTCTCCTTTCTGCTCCTCGTTCCCCACCTCTCTGGCTCTCCATCTCTGGTTGCAGAAGTAGGAAATAAAGGCAAAGATATAGTGAATATCCTTTGAAATGTCATTACAAATGCAACATAAAATCCAGTTAAAAAATAAACTCTTAAAAGAAAATGAATTCAATAAATTGCTCATTACTCTTTCAACTAATTGACTTTTAATGAATCGATCTGGAAGCTCCTGCTCCCAGATCACATTAATATACCCTAACTTGGATGCATGCATATGCTGCAGGCTTAGACAGTCAGTATCTTATTCCCCAGCCACATTCAAGATATATACTGGAAGGGCACCTCGGTGGCTCAGTCGTTAAGCGTCTGCCTTGGGCTAAGGGCGTGATCCCCGCTTTCTGGGATCAAGCCCCGCATCAGGCTCCTCCACTGGGAACCTGCTTCTTCCTTTCCCACTCCCCTGGCTTGTGTTCCCTCTCTTGCTGGCTGTCTCTCTCTCTCTCTCTCTCTGTCAAATAAATAAATAAAATCTAAAAAAAAAAAAAGATATATACCAGAGCATACTCTGGGAAGACTTTTAGAGCTGTGGGAAGATTTTTAGAACTGTCCCTCTTCCCTTTGTATATTAAGCTATAAAGGATCATGTGAGCCTAGAATTTCAGTGGTCACCCTGCCACCTTGTAGAATGAGACTCAGACACAGAGGAAATCAGAGCCAAGGTATGGACAGAAACAAAACCCTAATTATATAGTTGAAAACATATCATAAGCTATTCCTGAAGACTGATGCCTCTAGACTTTTCAGCAGTGTGAGGCAATACATTCTCTTTTTGAGATCAAGCTCTGTTAAGTTTCTGCCATTTGCAACCAAGAGAAGACTAAAGGATTATGACAAACACTGAAAAAAAATTTTAAGTGGTATTCAAAGGTAAAGAATTTTTTCTGTTGCCAAATAAAGGTAAGAAGTTCCCCCAAATACTCAATTTGATCTGATTCAAGTCCAATGCCTCCGTCATTCTTTAATATAACTTCCAACTCAATTCTCACTGTCTTTATGTTGGATAAGCCAATCTGACCGTTATATGAGACTGTAATAAAATTTAAATAAAAACAACATAGAATTATCCAAACTTAACTGCAAAGGCCATGGAAGAAATTTAAAAGTGTTATGAAAGCAGTGTACTTGTGACCTGGAGAAACACTATTCTGACTGTCAAATAGAAATGCATTCAACTCATTATGAAAATTATTCAGTTACTGTGACTAGTAAGTACTGCTGTATATGTCCCTGAATAGAGTTTAATTTCAGGGACTTTGTTAATCAGCATACAAATTCAAGGATGACTAGTCTTCAATAACAACAAATACTTTAACTTCAAAGAAAAGGTAGTATTATCAAACAGCTCTTCTTCTGAAAATGATTGCATTCATATCCTCCACAATATTCTTTCATCTCTAACTCATCAATCAGGAATCATGCCATCATCCCAAATCGTATTAAAAGATTATTTCATAGGAAAGCTCAATATCATGAATTTCAGTCTTTTGAATAATCTTTTTATATTCCAACTCTGCTTTAAAAACTTTGATCTGTAAGAAAATTATTTTCAGGTTATGTTCATTTCATTTAGGATGAATGACAGTATTTATTTCAGTTCCTCATTGTGTATTCAGATCTCTATTAGACAAGGAAATAAAGATTCTCTTTTTGCTCAGATCAATTTCTTTGGTCCTACCATTAAGAGGCTTATTTACACGAGAGAAAGCAATTTCTAAACATCATAAATGTTGAATATGATTTTCCTCCCTCCCTCACCATTAGCAGAGATACTAGGCTGGCAAAGCTGCAGAAAAAGAGACGCTGCTGGCCACAGATCCCCATGCAGAGAGAGTGCAGTTACAGGGGAAAAGCTTGGCAGAGTCCCCCTGCTAAACACAGACATACAAGAGAGTGTGTTGTGGGGAGTCAATGGTCAAAACTCCTTTAATCTGAGACGAGAGCACAGAATACTGTCTCCCTCTGTCACATACTGGTATCCCAAATCTGAAAAACTGCCTAGGACACCAGCTCCTCAAAACCTGTTACTTAATCCCTTAGAATTTCAACAAGGAAACTCAGGCTAAATATTGACTAGAGAAAAAAAAAACGGAAGAAGAAGTAAGAAGGCAGGGAGAAAGATTGTATCAAAGGAAAATAATGTTTTTTCCAAACACCAAACCATCAATAGTTACCCTTTTTAAGGGTAAGACTCAGAGAGTGAGCTTGTAGCACATTTTATGAGTTGTAACTAGGACTGAGTTTTAACGAAGTTTCCGTCCTAGAATGTGCTTATCTGTGTGTATTCAAATCCTACCCATTTTCCCTAGACCAACTCCAATCCCATCTCCTCCAGTGAGATTCCCCGAATTTCCCCAGCTCCATTTTTTTCTGAAATATAACGGTTCTTAACCTGTTACCTCTCTTCCCAGATTCCTCTTTTATTCAATTCTGTGTTATTGTTACTTACATTCATGTCTTAGCTTCGCTGATAAATTATGGATTCCATTAAAGAAAGTTCCCTGCCTAATTTAAGTTTTTATCTCAGTCAAGTACCTTGCGTAGATTAAGGCATTGAATAAACATTTGTTAAATGGATGGTAGAGAGGAACGGATAGAGAAAATGTTCAAGACAAAAGGTTGGCAAACTTTTTCTAAAAGAGCCACACAGTAAATATCTTAGATTCCATAAGCCAAGAGACAACATCGAGAATATCATATAGCTACTTACATAACCACTTATTACGTAACCATTCTAAAAAGTAAAAACCATCTTAGCTTTCAAGCTGTATAAAATCAGGTAGCAGGAGAGATTTGGCCCACAAGCCATAATTTGCCAGCCCCTGATTTACACCATTAAAAAATATTAAGTACATTCATTAAGAAGGCTTGTTTTTAATAGATCACTTTTAACTACCTCCCACCGCCGAAATGGTGTATGACATAATTGGGACACATAATAAGTTAGTGTTTTTGGCTACCAAGAACGAAACATAATTATTCTACACTTGTTTTTTTAGACCCCTATAAAACATTTTCAGCTCCAGGCTTCTCTGCATACTTTCATTATTTGATTTTGTATCTATCACAGTACTTTGTAAGGTTTCGTTTATCAGATGCTTACAGACAAAAACTGTGTCATCTAAGTATCCTCAAAAGCAGAAGGGAAACTATGGTTGAAGATGGAGAAGTAGGAAAGGAAGTAGATTCTGGAAACAGCAAGTAATCAAGTTGTTACCACCGTATGCAGAGCAGTGGTAGTTTTCAATAAGGCTAACCAACAGGGAGGACACTGGGATGTATGAGCTATCTGTCCAAGGAATCTGTACTTAAAGCATAATTTAAAAAGGACAATCACAGACTTCCACATCTTGCCTTGACAGAGTAACTGGTTGTAGACTTGTCCTCCAGCAATAACTAGATATCTTGTCAAATACATGAAGTACCTCTTTTCAGAGTCCAGATAGAAGCAAAGGAGGACTATGCTTCCTAGAGGAAGGGGTGCAAACAAGGTGGGCCCCATGATCACCATATTTTCTGACTGAATAGGGCTGTAGAACAGAGAGGAAAAACCCAACTGGAGGAGAGGAGTATTGCTAGATTAAAGAAATAGGGATCAGGGTTCAGGGAAGCTAAAGCAGCTGAAATGTGTGTGGCAGAAACCAGAGAGGAGATATAAAAAGAACTCTATAATGTATCACTGTGTGTTAACTATACTGGAATTAAAATTAAAAATAAATAAATAAAAATAAATTTTAAAAATAATAAAAAATTTTTAAAAAATTTTTAAGTGCCAAAAAAGTAGGAAGCCTTAAAGAGCTTCCTGGCATGGCAACTGATGTAGACAGAGAAGGGTAAAGATGGCTACCAGTGGTACTGGCAGATAGCCTAACGAAGGCTCACTGAGCTTTCCCCACAGCTCCAGATCCAAGAGGGGCAGCCAGTTGATTTTCTGTGGCCAAAGGCTGGAGAAGGATTTGAATATAGGTATGAGAGCAGGCACTAAAGAAGCAAAAGGACCAAAAAATAAACAAGAATGAGTGTACCTAAGAGGATGCCTATGTGGCCTGTGCTACTGTGAACCAGGTTCACCATCCCCCTCCTTACATGTCTTGGTACCTAACTATCCCCTGAAACAGAAATCTGAGGGAATAAGAAACTGATTTGAGAGAACAATAAATTGACCTAGATTTAGTTTTTAAGTTGTAATCAAAGGAAGTTATAGAGGAAAAGAAAGACATTTCTTGCCAATCTGTGTTTCACTGTAGTATTGTTGTTTTGTAGTACTTACAGTAGAGATAATGGAATCTTCTATTTCAACAGAACTGCTACCTCACTTAGCCGTGGACTCTTCCTAATCTCAATGTTCATATTTGACTCCATGCATTCTCACCAGTGCATTTCAGCTTTTAGGTCCCATTCCAGCCGCCACATTTGGCTATCCCTCCGTACAAGTGCCTGTGCTTGGCATCTTTCTTCCTGACTGAAATATGCCTCTCCTCCACTCCCTAGTGATCCTGCTCTCTGCTTCTAAATATTTTAATTCTGCCAAATGAATCTGTTGAAAGGGGCATGTGGCTGCCAGTACATTAATGTTCCATCTCAAAAGTAAGCTGTTTTCATTAGAACAAATGTCTAGTTGGCAAAATATTTTAGAAGAAGAGTAGAAACCTCATTTCTGTTGAGAACCACTGACCCACATGAGCCAGCCCACCACAGTATATGAAGCCTTGGAACAGGTTCAGACACATGATAGTATTAATTAACTACATTTTAAAGAATATGAATGACAGCTAACAATTGCAAAATTTTTGAAAAATATTACTATAATTCATCATATAATCCAGGACACTTTTAAGAGGGATGGGGTGCTCTTAATAATTTCTCTAGGACAAGAGTCACAAATCATGACTGTTCTAGGCAAACCTGGGTGTATGATCACCTATATATTAAAATAATCTACTGCTGCTATCAATAAAGAGAAAAATATGAAGTTTTCCAAAATATATTGAATATAACTCTATTGCATAATATGCCTAGCAAATGGAGGGTAATCCAAGAGTGAAAAGAAGGAGTTAGAAGAAGTAACGGAGGGCAAAGAAGAGATAGCAAGGGGAGGAAAGGAACTGAGATGAATCATGGAAGTAAAAGGGGGTGACTGCCTTATGGAGAAGAAAAGTTTAAGAGGCCATCTTCTGCTTATAGCACCTTCACCATCCCTCTTCCTTTGCAGTTCTCTGAAAATGAGCCCTGATACAAAATGATCTTTTCTACAGATGCATGAGTTGCTAATTGCAGCCTTGGGTCTAGTATCCTACAGATCAGCATAGCCTCGGTTCCTTGGAATTCATGCATGACCCAATTCTTTTTCTTCACTTAAGTATATTTTTAAAATGCCATATTATAGATTTTTCACACATACCCATCCACCTAAATCATCACCTCAGTTTGTTTTGAAAAAAATCTCACACTTCATATCATTTCTTCTGTAATTACTTCAGTTTGAATCTCTAATCTCTAAAGTATAAATAATAGAAAGTATAAAGATAATCTCTCTTTAATATTATAACAGCAATAACATTATCCCATATTAAAATGGCAATACTTAAGAATACCTTAATGTTACCAGACACACAGATTATAGTCAGAAATACCCCATACAATGTTTTGGGTTTCTCTTATTATTGTTGGTGTTTGTCTATTTATCTTTACAATAGCTTTATTCAAATAAGTTCCTAATAATGCATTTAGCTGATATGCTTCTTATGGGGTTTTTTAGTATTTATAATTTATTTGTTGAGGACACCAGGTCATTTGACTTGTAGACTTTCTCACTTTCTGAGTTTAACTGGTTGTACCCTCATATAATAATCTAGCCTGTCTCCCTGGTTAAATGCATAGTCCTTTAATTTTTTACTTAAATTTTCTTTTATTTATTTAATCAATTAACTGAAAGATGACAATAGAAGGCATCCTTCATATACATTCACACCAGGACCAACGCATTACTACCCCAACATTCTCTTTACCTGACTTCTCCAATCTCCTTGTATAAGTAAGTTTCTTGTTCATTTTTTTCGTGTACTTAGTTTTTTAACATAAGTAACAGACACATGCACACAAACATACATATACACACATGTTCATATTTTCTCCATCTTAGGTAAAAGGCATTTTACTAAACAATGTCCTAATCATTACTTTCGTATATTTAACTGTTCCTATCAGGTTCATTCCATGTGAATAGAGATAAGATAATTCATTGTTTTTTTACAGCTTTGTAGTACTCCACCATGTGGATGCACCACAGAACGTAGGGTTGTTTCCAGTCTTTAAAATGTTGCAATGAATAGAACTGGGATTGCTTTTTGCTCCCATTGCTGATTTGTCTCTAATGCCCTCTCCAACTCAACAGTCAGCTACACTGTTCTCAGGTAACCAAAACATAATACTTGACATATCTGACATTCCCACTAAGTCTCTCAGCCCTTTGAACAACCTCATGATGTTTAATTTGGCAACATGACTACCATAAACATCCCCTCCTCCAATATGACTATTATTCTAGAATTTAATCCTAAAAGGAACTTTAGAGTTATCCAGTTCAATTCCTTTATTTTCCAGATGAAGAAACTACAAAGAGACCATATGATTATAACCAAGGTCACATGATATCAGTGGCTCACCCAAGACCAGGAGATTTATCATCAAGTTAAGTAAGCTGAAGCTTCTACTTAATTTGCATGGACCACTTCCAAGGCCCAAGGACAACTCCTAGCAATGTTTATATTATTACATGTTCTTGCAAACTTTTTAGAAATAAATAGCTGAAATAAGTTAAGACCACTGCCTCTTTCCACTCTAACTTCTCTGTATCATGAATGTGGCATTAGAGTAGCAGTGGGCATTTTGGGGATCTGGCTAAGAGAATATTGGATTAGGAATGCACCACTCCTAATGTGGATAGATATGAAACTGCTTTTTCTCGTCATAATTAGATTTATTAGTTAAATAAATGAGTTAAAATTTGAATTAGAAATTAAAAGAATATGAAATAAAAGTGATACAAATGAGTGATTAAATCAATAGAAATTATTTGGAAATGAAGAAGGGAATTGTAACAAATTTTTTTCAAATTCGAGCATAATTTTCAATAGATAGGGATGAAAGATAGGGTATTCCAAGTAGGGATAATAGGATGACAACAAAAAATGGAAACAAAAAAATTGTAGATTGTATCCAAGAACAACAAGAAATTCTATATGGCTAGGTTATAGGCTGTGCATTGAAAAGACATTTCAGAGAAGGAATAGGTCAGCACTAGATGGGACATGAAAATTTGAACTTTATTTGGCATTTCTGTGAGCAGAAAAGTACATGATATAATAGTGCTTAAGGCATATGATTGAGAATACAGCATGGAGGATGGATTTTGGAAGAAAGAGACTCAATGGCAGCAACAAAAGATAGAAGACCTTTACAATGGTCCAGATCAGGGCTGATGGGGTTTAACCTATAGTTGTGGATAAAAGTAGAAACAAAAGTATAAATTTATGATGTACTGTGAGGTATAAACTGACAGAACTTGAACATGGATTGGATAGTGAAAATGTGGAAGCGTCCATAGTCATAAGTTTCAATCTAAAGACTGATTGTCAAGAAGGTGGAAAAAAAGTTGAGGTATTCCCTATGACCTTTTTCTCCTCTACAGTAATACAACAGCAAATGGTATGGTTCTTTCCCTGAGTTTTTTCAAAATTCTACTATTCATGACCTGCCTTCTCTTAAGAAAACACAAAATTTGAAGGAAAATGAAGGGCTTCCTAGAAGTGATTACATCAGAAAGCTACTGAATGGAACATAATCTTATTTGTTGATTTTCTTAGAAATTTTGTGCTCCATTTCATCCTAAACCTCTTGAGCTGGAACTTCACTGTCTTTTTTCAATCCTTATGCCCTTGTTTGGCAATGCATTTATAAATCAGTTGATTGCAAGAACTGATTACAGTGGCACATAGTTGCATGCAATATATAAAAACTTCCAGAGCCCCAGTCATAACTCTACACTAGACTTCCCTAAAAAATACTGTTCTAAAACAGCCAGGATAGGGCGCCTGGGTGGCTCAGTCAGTTAAGTGTCTGCCTTTAGCTCAGGTCATGATCTCAGGGTTCTGGGATCAAGCCCCATGTCGGGCTCCCTGCTAAGTGAGGAATCTGCTTTTCCCTCTCCCTCTGCTTCTTCCCCTGCTTGTCCTCTCTCTCTTTCTCTCTCTCTCTCTCTCTCTCATTCTCAAATAAATTAAAAAATAATAAAAATTAAAAATAATAGTAAAAAATTTTTTAAAAGGATAAGTCATGGGACAAAGTCACAGGGCAAGAAGGATGGCAATATTCAGATAATGTACAAATCATACCTGATTCAATCAATTAATTAATTAGTATACCACTATGTTAGACCTCATAAGGAATACAAGAGAAGTTTGAGAAATAATTCCTACCTTCCAGGAACTTTCTCTTGGGAATGAGAAGAGATATAATCTTATTGTTTCAGGTAAGCATGTTATTAAATACCACAGTAAGTTGTTCACATTAATCAAATGCAGTTACACATTTAAAAAAGAAATCATGTTCACTGGCAAAATAAAAGAAGAAAGACTCATGTAGAACGAAAGGCTTCATTGGTCCTTCAAAGACTGGTCATCTTAGGACCAGCAGAGAGGAGGAAAAAGAGAACAGAGGCTTGGAGGAAAGCAAACTCACAGCATTGGCATGAGCCTAGTATGTATGCGAAACAGAAAAGATGCTGATTTTGGTGAAACATGGGTAAATGTTAAAGAACAGAAGAACAAGAGATTAATGAGGATGGAAGAACCTTATAGAGGAAGGCTTGTTAGCCACAATTCTATGCACAAGGAAAGTTATGGAAATGAATGACCGGAGAGTAAGATAATCAAAGCAGAATTTTTAGGAAGACGGATTGGCAGATGTGTCATGATCACCTGGATACTAGAGAGATACTAGAGGCAGGAAGAACAATTAGGATGCTACTCTAATAGGAGGTAGGGTCAGCAAAATGACTAGGATAAATATGAAATGCAAAAGAGAAGAAAGCAAAATCAAGTGCCCCAGAAGATATTCTGTAACTCTATGAGCTGTTAGGACCATTATGACTATCAGAAAGTAGGTAAGGAAAACATTTTTTTAAGGCTGAATTTTTCTATGCAGCTAAATGTTAAGTAAAAGTAGGTTATTTTCATCAATCTTACAGTATTGTTTGTACTTATTTGGTTTGACCATAGCTTCTTGGTTAATCATGACAAATAAGAGCCGCCAAGTGTCAAGATACAAAGGTAGTTTCAGGGGGAAAAGAAGGGAAAAAAAATTCCAGGTTTTTTTGGAGGGAGAAAGTGATTGCCTTCAAGTTAATAAAATGGGATTATGGGGGAAAGGAAGCATGATAAGATGAAAGCTTTTCTAGAAGAGAATAGAAAGGAAATAAATACTTTTTGAGCACTTGCTTTAGATATTTCATCTTATTTAATCCTTCCTACAACCCAAGAAACTCGTTTTCACATTTTATAATTTTCAAACTGAGGAATATTGAAAAATAAACCCAGACTTATATTAAATATAGGGGAGGGAGGATTGAAAACCAAACACAGAAACTGCTATGGAATTCCTCCTGTGGAATACAACCTAGTCTGCCTAAATCCTCCTTGAAATGCTCCCGGAAAAAATGTTAGTTTCCTTTCCTGTTAGCAGCCTCCTACTTTTTAACTCTGATGAACATGAGACTTATGGGTAAATAGGAATTTGGGGAGTGGGGCAGAACCCCGTGTTCAGGTTTTTAAAGAAGTGCTACTAAACCTTCAACACATTAAAATGCAGAAACTATCCAAAGCAGTGACACCGTATGCAACATGTTCCAAAATTTTGCATCCATAGAACCTTTCTCTTGTGGTGCATCTTGTGGGATTACTACTCCTAATTAGGCCAGACAATATAATCTGGTATTTCTGAAAAAGCCTTAAAAGATGGAAAGTAGAAAGACTATTGGTATACATTCATTTGTTAATAAGTAGAAATATAAGTGATTAATATACATCCCACTGAATTTTACTATGTAAGAATCCAAAATGACAAATATAGGAACCACTGTGAGAGAAGACTTTCAAGTTTGCACAGCCTTAGATTTGGATGCAGGCAGCCCTTTTGGGCTTCTAATAATCAAACCTTCCCCGTGATACCATGACGGAGCGTTTGCCAAACACAGCCTCTGGTTCAACATATCCGTTCCTGTTTCACATGACTTCATCTTTGACAAAAAGTGAGTGTTAAATACGTAAAGAGAAGTGAAAAAAATAATTAAGTACCATTCTTTTAGGAAACCATATGATCCCATTCCAACTTTCATGAGAAATATGGAATCATATGGTTTCCTAAAAGAATGGTATTTAACTATTTTTCTTTCACTTCTCTTTACATATTTAAATTATAAAAATAATATATGATCTTTTTAGAAGAAATCCGTATACAGGTATTATATAATTATATCCATAGAGCTAGAAAAGAAAATGTTAAAACTTCCTTTGAAGAATAAGAAAAGGAGTAGGATAGTAATGGAAGTATATTTTTTTTACTCTTGGCATTTCTGTACCAACAAAATATTTTATATCAGGTATGTGTTGAGCTTTCAATTTCAAATGTGATCATTCTGTTCAGAAACTTGATTTTTTCACTTAAAGTATACCAATTGTTTTTCCATACCCATGTGTGTATGAGTACACCCCGCTATTCTTAATAGCTGTAAAACGGCAGAATATAACTGTGCAATAACTTGACTATTACATTGTGAAACACATCAGTTGTTAAATTTCCACAACAAGCACTTCAGTGAACATCACTGTACATGTATTTGGCATTCTCGTGTGTATTTGTGACATAAATTCCTGGAAGTACAGTTGCTGAGTGAAAGGGCACATAATGGCATATTAAATAAGCCAAACTCAATGAAGTACCAGCAAACAACTCAATGCAGTCTCAGTGCTAGTCTTCCCTCCCTGCCTTCCAAGCAGACTGCGTAACTTCTCATTTTTTTAGCTTCAGATATTAAAACATCCAGGCTAGTCCTAAAACAAAACTTCACGTTTGCATCCCCTTTAAATCTCCCTTCTCCTAGCTCAGACCTGACTGTGTTTCACACTTCTCCAGTGGGGAAGGGAAACAGGGACTGTTCTTTTAGTATTTCCCCCCTCCTGCCTGAAGCTCCTCTGCACGGGTTCTTTACTCAGCTTGAGATAAGGGGAGGGAGGAGAACCGATCTCAGTCTCTTTCCCTGTAACTCTTGCCATTCAGGTGACAGACTAAAGTGTAAGAAGTAGCTGGAGTACACGCTTTTTGTAATTTTCTCATAAATGACCTAGAACCCCTCTCTGGACTAAAAGGAAATTGACTGCCTGTTGTTACTGGTTTTCAAACATTAACCCAAATAAGGAAATTCTCTATTTAATATCCTATTATACACATTTTAAATTTGTCACATGTTGACAGATATTAATAAATAATAAACAGTTAAACAAATTTTCACTTCCTCTGAGAATATATCCAAGAGAACTTACTTCTCCTCACCCAAATTTTGAACCATTGCCAATGGTTGGATTGCCAATGTTGGGTGGAAAATGTAGCAGCTAATTTTTGCTGCCTTGCATTTTATATCAGTGATCGAACACCTTTCATTTATTTACTTAGTCGCTATCTATATGTATTTTCTGCGACATGTCCGCACATATCTTTTTCCATTTTCTACTGAGTTTTCTTTTCCTTGTTGGCTTTTCTATCTTATATATATTAAGAAAATTAGTCCTTACACATCTTAAATATATATCTGAATTAGAGATAGACAGGAAGATATAGCAGATAGAGATGATAGAAATGTATTTTGTTAGTATTTAGTGTGACCTTTTACTATTTATGGTGTTGTTGGTTTTGTACATGTTTGTGGTATTAAAATAATCAAGTCCAGCGGTGGGTATTAAGGAGGGCACATATTGCATGGTGCACTGGGTGTTATATGCAAATAATGAATCATGGAACACTACATCAAAAACTAACGATATACTGTATGGTGACTAACATAACATAATAAAAATTATTATAAAAAATATAATTAAATTTAAAAAATAAAATAATCAAGTCCATCTTTTATTCAATCATTTCTGGGAATTGGATCATTGCTTAATACTTTGTATACATTTTCTACTGTTTTTGAATGCATTTTGTTCATTTTCATTTTTTCTAGAAAATCCCTTAATTTCTTTCTGACTTCTCATTATATGTTTGCTCTATGACATCATCTAATAATTTACTTTTCTCTTTGCCTATTTTTTTTCCACTTTCATATTTTGATTTTTAATTTTGAGTATTTGTTGTTCCCTCTTTCTTTTTGCTTGTTTAGGCTTATTTAGTTGGCTTCCCAAATAACTAACTTGTGACTTATTTATCAATTATTGTTTGTTTTCTAATTTATTAATTTATACTATCAGGTTCAATTCCTTTTTTTGGTTTTTTCAGGTGTATTTTGTTTATCTTTTCCTAATTTCTTGGATTAGGAAATACTGAATTTTTTTTAATTTTTGTTTTATACTGTAACTGTTTAAATAAAAAATTCCTCCTAGTACCACTTTAGCCCATAGGGATATAATTTAATTTCTAGATAGTATAAAATTTTATTTTAAATTACTCTTCCATAAGAGATTTAAGAATAAAGTCAAGGATCACCACATTCCCCAAGTATAACTGCTATTTAATTGTACTCTATTTGGATGTCACTCTCTTAATATAATTTGGGCTCGATGTGAATGGTGCTCCCAGAATTGCACAACACAGTGGCCCTTAGATGTTTGTTTATATTTTAGGTTCTTAGGTATGAAAGCTCTAGTTTTTGCTATTAATTCCTAGTTCAACTGCACTGTGGTCAAGGAATGTAATCTCTAGTGTTTCCAATTTTCAACATATTAAGGATTCTTTAGGCTTAATGATAACCTTTTATAAAAGGTTATCTTACGGTATAGAGTCAGTATGTAACTATTAGAATGTCCAGATTAATTGTGTATTCTGATTTTATAGAGTTACTTCTTTTTCATCTACTTGATCTGTCATGAGCTAAAAGACAAGACTTAAAAATCTTTTACTAATATCAAGTTGCCAACCACTACTACTATATAGTATGTTATTTGGTATACAAAGTTTTGTGATAGCTATATATTTATTGTGGATTTTACACTTCAACATTGAACTGAGATTGCCATTGACTCCCTAACATTATTCAATCTCCCCCCAATTGTATAGAAGCTATATAATTAAGGTTGAACTGAGTCACCAACCAACTCCATGAATGACACCTGACTAATCTAAACAAAACTGAGAAAATTTTAAATGTTTATTATTCATTTTAAAATAGCAATACAATAAACCTATTAAATGTTACTACAACTACCATCATTTTATTGAAAATAACTATATTTGCAAAACTAAAACAAATGTACTGAGAGGAGCTATTTTTCGTTTCTGCAAATCTCTTTAACATCTTAAGAGAAGACAATTAAAATCAAATATCTATTTTGCATTTATTTATGTTGTTTGATTGAATTATACGAAGAAAATCCAGACTTACACAGATACATAGTTGCAAAAGGGAAGAATATTTCAGTGGCTTTTTCAGATAATTGTAGATGTTCTTTTTTGATACTCCACTGAATCAACAACTGGTAAGTATCTTAAATATTAGTTGCAGTATAGAATTGAAGCCATATAAACAAACATTTTGTACTCTTTATGCATTTTATCATATTAAAATTTATTGGTCTAGGGGCACCTGGGTGGCTCAGTCAGTTAAGCATCTGACTCTTGGTTTTGGTTCATGTCATGATCTCCAACCTAGAGAGCATCATTGAGCTCCACGTGGAGCTCTGCGCTCAGCGGAGAGTGTGCTTCCCCTCTACCTTTCCCCTTGCCCCTCCCCCCACTCATGCGCGTGCACGCGCGCGCGCGCGCGCGCGCACACACACACACACTCTCTCTCTCTCTCTTTCGAAAATAAATAAATCTTAAGAATTTTTGACTGGTCTATTTTGTAATGTCAATGAATCTAAATTATGTGAATCTTCTAAGTGCTGACATATTTCATTACCCAATATCAAAAAAATCACATTTGGTAATATCACCATCATAATCAGAAAAGTCTTTTAATATCAGGATGCTGTTGAGCTCGTGGTAGCACACACAAGTTTTCCAAAAACCAAAATTTTTGCCTGAAAGCTTGAGTTTTATCTTTGGGAAAAAAAAATACTATCAGTTGTTTCCTTGAAGTGACAGATTCACTTCATTTGTTTTCAATAAAATGTCAAATATTCAAGCCTGAATAACCATAGTTTGTCTGCCTGTGGTTCTTGGAAATAAAATGGTGCTACATGGGGAAAAAAAACAGCTAGTTCAGTTGCAACTCAAATAATCTCAAAATGCTTTCCTTGAGACAACCAGAGACATTCATTGTCCTTCAAGATACTGCATGCGTGCTTCTTGCTTACTTCTCATGTCATCACACAAAACACTCAAAAGAATTGCATCAAAGGTCAAGATTTAATTACATTAACAGTTTTCACGGGGTTATCAATGACATCTGTAAGTGAAACTGGCCTTTTTGGCTACGAGTGACTGGCAATGAAAACGACAACGATCACTAGTGCAGCTTGGTGTAGTTGCCATGAGTCATGCTGAGGCACCAGCACTTTTATCTATCAGCTTTTGAATCATCATGGCAAATGTCACTACAGTGAAAAGGGCAAAGCATCTTCTAGTTTTATTATAAAAATAGTTCTAACCTTGCAGATCTCTTGAAAGAGCCTTTGGAACCCCTGGAGATCTGTGGTTTACACATTGAGAACTCTGGTCTAAAAAATCAACCAGGAGGCAATCCTATCTGCCTTTCCACTGTAATTGGTTTAGGGTGGTTGGGATTTGGGGGGTTGGGTAAGAAGGAGAGGGAAGACTGTGAATGAGGAATCACATTTCCACAGTTACTATGGGCAGTCCTCTTATGACCACAAGGAAAGCAAGTCTGAGAACAAGTCACACAAAGCAGGGTACACACCAAGGACCTTCACAGAAAAGCAAGGTCACAGATCCTACAGCACTCGTTATTAAACTGAATTTTTGGTTACATGTGTTAAAAACAAGACAACAGACCCAAAATAGAGTCACTTATACTTAAGCCCCATCACCAAACCAAGATTTTAACTTAATCGTAGTTTCAGCTCTCCCAGAAATGGAATCTTAAACCAGTTCACAGGAATCACCTAATCAGCACGAGTGAGGTAATCAGCCTGACAGACCCCTGCCATCCCCTAACGGAAGTATCAATCCACTTTTTTGCCTAGTATAACTTCCTTGGCCCTTCTCCCTTCTGCCTAGAAAAGTCTTTCATTTTGTGCAGCTCCTCAGAAATTCTTTCTATCTGCTAGATTGGATGCTACCTGATTCATGAATTGTTGAATAAAACCAGTAAGATCTTTAAAATTCATTCAGTTGAATTTTGTTTTTTTAACATATATGCCAAATAGTCCCTTCATTTTCAAGCTAGTTTGACTTTGTCTCTGTTCCAAGCACTGAAGACACAACAGTGAATGATACTGACAAAAAACCCTGTTTTCACAGAAACTAACCTGAGAATCTTTCTCTTGTTAAGGGTAATTTATCTCATTTACCTTTACTTTTTAAAACAAATATGCTTTGTTCTTATTCCTGATATTTTATTTATATTTTCTGATTTTTGTACCTTCTTTATTTCTGTTTTTTACAAAGATGCTCCTGGTCTCTTTTATTTGTTTTTTTAAAGAAAAGTTTAAATGATAAACTATATTTCTTGAAGTATCCACTTAAGAATATATTTTCTGACTCCCTGCTTAAAAAAAAAGTAGTTAAATTTCCTTCCACCTTACACTTTTTTCTCCCCATCTCCCAGTATTTTGCTTTTGAGATTATTATTTTTACATATTCTACATTTATAACACTTATATGTTGCCCTATCATCACAATATCCATAATTGTCGAACCCTGATATAAATTCAAATATAAGCACTTCTAACAGCAGTTTCCCTATTTGTGAGACCCTTATCATGACTCACTGATTTTCATCAGGTAATTATTTTTCAAGGCCTAATTTTGCTATTTTTTTGTGTGTATTTGACAATATCTGTCTTTTGATCTTTATCTCTAATAGAACCAAAAAATCATTGAGTCACATTTTTTCCTCTTAGATATCTGATGTTGCTCTATGATATTCTATCATTGAATGGCACTATGTCTGATGTAGTCTAACTGGGTTTACATTTTTCTTTTGTCCTAAGAAGCATTTCTAGGTCCTTGAAATTCAGTAACATCTCTAGGCTATAGCTTGATGTTGGTCCTACTCTACCATCTTTTCCCTAGTCCTTCCATCTGCAGATTCTTTTCTCTCAAGACAGACTTCTTTTGTCCTGTCTTTGAGTGCCATTATCTGATCCATTTATTCTGTTCTCTTCAGCAGCACTGACTATAAGCTAGTGGGTAACAACAGGAAATTTTCCTGATGTCTGGCATTAAGACTAAGACCCCAAGGTGAGAATAAAAGATGCTGTACATCCACATTCTAAGTTCTAATAACCACCAACATCTGGTACAAGACATCTCCCTGTGGAGCTCTTTGAGAGGACTTCGAGCAGGACTGGCTCTACGAATATCACCTAATCAATTTAAGAGCCAGAATAGAGAGAGAGAGAGAGAGAGAAGACGTTCCTTTAGAAGACTCTAGTATTCAAGAAGAAAAGCTATTTCTGCTTCCTTCCTTCCCCATGGGTCAGGAAAGAGGGATACCTTGCTTGCCAGAAGCCTTTAAATCACCTTGAGTGGGATGGAGCTACATTTCCAGGACATCCACGGGGGGACATATTTCTAATAAGATATTAACTGCAATTCAAGTTCCTGAGTTCTCAGACAGGTACAGCCCACCATATATATGGCACATACATAAAACAACTTGATTCTAGTTCTTTATTTTTTTCTAGTTTTTAAAAATTACATTCTAGGGTATTTGTTGTTATTGTTTACCGAGTATCTAAACTTCCTTCCTAACTTAGTGGGGAGCTCAATGTGTGACTTGGTAGGAAGCAAGTTCCCATCCACCCATTATGGCAACTAAGGGGAAGCAGATGGTTCAGCTCCTCACCCATGCAGCCAGGGCACAAGCATGTGGCCCATGCTCAGCCAGCTGGCTCTGTGCCTAGGACCTTGAACCTGAAGCAATTGAGGCAAAGAAAAAGGAGCCTAGGATCATTTGTGGTGGCATTGGCCATCAGCATGGAGTCCAATACTGAGCTCAAACAGGACTGCCTTTTTCATTATTAAAAAAAAAAACTAGAATTAATTTCTATTAATTGAGGTCAAGACCCTGACCACTCCATACAATTAGGATCACTAACATGTTTTTAATATATAGTTATTAGGTTAACTAAACAGTATGTATTATATTAAGATCAAAACACAATTAACAAAAAGCTGTAAAACATCTCATATTCCTTGGTCTTTTTTCTCATACACTCCTCTTTTCTTGGCAACTCCAAAATAGAATAAGCACATTTTTGTTTTTATAACTGTTACCAGATAAACTGGGAAGACCCCAGGCTCTGGGGCCCTGACCGAGCCTGTCCCAAAGGTGCCACCAAAGGTTCTTGGTCTCATCACAAGAAAGAATTCTAGGACAGACACACAACATATAGACAAGCAATATAAGCAGGAAAATTTATTAAAGTGAAAGTACACTGGTGATGTGTGGTGGGGAAGTGCAAGAGCACTAGGCCCTGTGCCTTAGGCTCAGGGTTTCTTTTACTGACAACTGTTAACCAGGGGGTGGAATATTCATGATTTCGGGCCGGGATTTCTTGGAAGCCAGGTTTTGGGTTTTTTCTTCCTTACATAGTCAGGGGTTTCCTGTCATGGCACCTGCCATCTTGGGCCTGTCTGGTTGATCGTATAAATGAGAGTATGTGTTTCCAAATTGGATTTCCCTAGATGTGTTTTATTATTAACTTTTAACTTAGCACCTGAGTGTAGTTGGTTCCAGAGTTCGAATAGAGAAGCTAGGTGAAATGATTTTATAGGTACACCCTTCATATTGCTAAGACTCATTCTGTCAAATCTCTTCACATACCATTTTCCCCCAACAAAGTCAGTGAAATCTACTGTTATTTTATATCCTTTTTTCAAGGGAAAAAATCTGTACCAGCTCCTCACGTTCTCACTCTCAAAAGTTCTGCCCCATTATTTGGGGATATTAAATGCCAACCTCTTGTTTGAAAATACAGGTGACTTTCAATAAAGCAACTGAACTGCAGAGCAATTGATTCTCTGCCTTCAGTGAAATTTAGCCACTTTTGCTTCCTTAAATGTCTCAAAGTAAGCCATCTTCCTTTCCTAACCGACTGAGCCACCCAGGTGCCCCCACCATCTCCCTTTCTAAAGTATTTCCTGGGGCTATTTTTTTTTAATGATTCCCACTCTCATTTTACAAACCTACTTGAATCCTGTTATCTTGACAACAAGGTAACATATTATGTACTTCGTGAAGACTAAAGACAGCAGAGTTGAATCCAGTCTTTCTCATCATTTAAGAGCTCCTATACGGAGAATTTGTGATACAATGATAAAACAACATTTACCAACAGCTTTAAGAAGACATAAAATTATTGCTTCACTGAAATTTTTAAGAAATGTCAAAGTATTTTCTAATAATATACACAATGTTTATATATAGCAGTGTTATTAATCTATAAAATCAAAATCTAAATTTTCCTAACGTTCTGAAGTATGTACTCTTATCCTCACTTTACAGGTGAGGAAACTAAGGCATGGAACATTTAACTTGCTCAAGGTTACAGGGCTATGAAATGTCAGAGGCTGGTTCAACTCCTAATAGCTTGGGTCCTCTATTTGTTACTGAGTTACTTGGTGTTTGCATATGAATGAAGATTATTTCACACTGAACTTGAAATTTGAATCAAATTTAATGTTTGGTGGCAAAAAGGAAAAAACACATCACAAAGAGAATTGTCACACCTTAGGCAAGGCAAACACCCTCAGCTGTGTTATTCAGTCCCAATTGGTTTGGTCTTCTTGCTTTACTATGTGTTAAAGAAACTAAAACAGGAGAAGGAAAATAGCTAACATTTCTTGAAAGAACCATGTTCTTGAGACCCTTTATACACATCGTCTCACTTAGTACTTAAAACAAGATAGATGTTTTTTATCTTTGCTTGATGATTAGGAATCAAGAGTCACAGAGGTTAAGCAACCTAAAACCATTCAGCGGCAGAGCCAGAGATCAAATGTAGTCTGCTCTTTCTGCCATACATGGCCATGTTTTTTTTTTTTTTTCTAAATTTGGTACCACTGAAAACACAAAAGCCCACACTGAAGTGGGGACTCTTACCTGGCCCGTATAATTAGCTCCCTCTGAGCAAAAATCCCATTTTTTCTACTCTTTGGTTCAGATGCTATATTAATTATGTCTTCAGTCTATTGCCAGTGTTGGGGAAAAAGTTTTCCTCAATTCTTTAAGGTTCCCTGACTGGGTCTGAAAATCAAACTGATAGACTAACAAGAGAAAAGCATACAAATTTATTTAACATAAGTTTTATGTGACACAGAATCTTTCATAAGGAAACACAGAGTGGAAGAACAGTTAAACCTGAGTATCATTAGGGTAAGTTTAATGAATAGTGGACAGTCATGGAGAAATATGATAGGTCGAGGAGCATGAGGTAAGTGTAGTGAACTGGGGGAAACTGAGCAAGGCTTGTTTGTTAGGATTCTTCTTCATGTCTCTGTCTTCAGAGATAAGGGTGCTCCTTGCCTCCAGTACAGGGAGGGCACCTCTCACAAGAGAGTTTTATGACCAATAGTGACCTTCCTGCTTCTGCTGTTTTCTCAAACTCCTTCAGCTTAAAATAATCAATATGTCAATGTGCCATATTTTGAGGTAGCACATTCTGAAGCCCATCACCATCTCACTATGGACCAGGCAATGTAATATACTCACACTCCGGAGTCTATTTGATTCCAAAGGTTGTACTGGTTTTTTTGTTTGTTTGTTTCCAAATTATCTTTAATGTTAATATTATTTGCATTCCTTCATCACAATAGAATCCCTGTAGTTGAACTTGGGGTTTAAGGAAACAAATTTTGTTATGGTCCTTAAAACACATTTTAAACTTATTTACCAAAACAACTCTACCAAATGACATTGCCACCACAAATTTATTAATGTAATATATACTCTCAACAATTCTACTGCATCTTTAGAGAACTGGACATTTTACAACTTTAAAAATATTTCACTAACATAGAAGAAAAAAGCATCATATTATCACTTTTTATTCATTAATGTTAATTCTCACCAACCTCAAACTTGAAAGGAGATACCTCAATTTTAGAAGAATATATAAGAATAGTGTTTCCTTAATAAGATAGTAGTTTCTAACAAATTTCTCACAAATCCCTACTAACTTATCTGTAATGCAGAGAAAAGGTAAAAACTCACAACTGATCTCAAGTTTTCTAGAAACACAATTGGGGGTCAAGCCTACATTCCTAACACTTGATTACTGCCTCATTGCCAGCTTTGCCTTTGATTAGTCAAAGGGACCTTGAGCAAGTTGCCAGCCTCCTACTGCCTTAGCTGTCACATCTGTATAATGGGAAAGAAAGTAGAACCTATTTTAGAGCCTGCTGTGAGAACTATATAAGTTTGTGTGCACAGAGCTCTTACAAGGATGCCTGGCAAAGAGTACACTCTGAGTACACCTTTAGCCCGTGTCAGCTTCCATTACTGTTATTGTTTATCCAGGGTTTCTGAGAGTATGTGGTGCATATCACTGCAGATATACAAGATTAGAGGTGATATTCAAGATTATTGTAGGAGATACTCAGAGGTGTCATTAAGTGGCATGAATTCCATTTAATGAGAAAATGGTGCTCTCCTTTTCAATTCTCACTTAATCTTTCTGATTAAAACAAGATTAAAGTTTCATTTTGGGTGCCAAGAATACCTTTATTACCTCTCCAACAATTGAAAATCTTCTTTAATACCTAAGATAGTAGTTTTCAGATGTCAGGGAATAATATTCAGCTAGAATTTAATAATAAATTCATTTTAAGCATATTTGCTTTCATAAATATCTTCCATCTCTATTGTTTTACTAACATTTTTATTTAAATAACATAAAGCTTTTCTATAAAATAACTAAAAATGATGGATCTATTTAAAGAAAATATTGCATAAATAACAGATAATAAGCAGATGTGCCAAAAAAAAATTTAAAAAGTAGATGTACAATTGTGTACATAAAAGACTTAGTTTTGGGGAGCACCTAGGTGGCTCAGTCAGTTAAGCAGTCAACTCTTGATTTGAGGTAGCGTTGTGAACTCAGGGTTGTGGAATCCATCCCCACATAGAGCTCCATGCTCAGTGTGGATATCGCTTGGGATTCTCTCTCTCCCGCTGTCCCTCCCCCTGCTCACTCTCTCTCTCAAATAAATAAATAAAATCTTAAAAAAAAAAAAAAAGATTTAGTCTGGAAAAGACTATAATCCTAATACTGTAAACCAAAAGTCAGCAAACTCATTCTATAGAGACCAAGTAGTTAATATTTTAGGCTTTGCAGATCATACAGTCTCTGTCACAGCAACTCAACTCTGCTATAGATAATATGTAAATGAATGAACATGGCTGTGCTCCAACAGAACATCTATCTATAAAAATGGGTGGCAGCTGCGTTTGGCCTATAGGCCATTGTTTGCTGACCCCTGCTCTAAGCTATGAGAGATATTAGGATCCTGAAATAAATGTTTGCTTATACTCAAAGTATTATTTCCAAGATTTCACTACTGAAACAGAAAAATAATAAAATAGTTCATTTGAGATTGGCAGAATTTGTTTTAAAGATTTTATTTATTCATTTATTTATTTATTTATTTATTTGAGTGAGAGCAAGAGCCCAGTGTGGAGGAGAAGGGGCAGACGGACAAGCAGACTCCCCATGAGCAGGGAACCCAACACTGAGCTCAGTCCCAGGACCCTGGGATCATGACCCAAACCGAAGTCAGACACTTCACCCACTGAGCCACCCAGGTGCCCGGAGGTTGGGAGAATTATAAAATAATGATTCCTTATTAATTTCTTAAAAGACTATGGCAGAAAGACCTCAAATAGCCAAAGCAATCTTGAAAAAAGAAAAGCAAAGCTGCAGGCATCACAATTCTAGACTTCAAGTTATATTACAAAGCAGTAGTAATCAAAATGGTATGGTACTGGCACACAAAATAGACATATAGATCAATAGGACAGAACAGAATATCCAGAAATAAACCCACAATTATTTGGTTAATTAATCTTTGACAAAGCAGGAAAGAATATCCAATGGAAAAAAAGACAGTCTCTTCAACAAATGGTGTTGGGATAACCAGATAGCTATGTTCAAAAGACTTAAAATGGGGCCCTGGGTGGCTCAGTTGTTAAGTGTCTGCCTTTGGCTCAGGTCATGATCCCAGCATTCTGGGATCGAGCCCTGCATCGGGCTCCCTGCTCAGCAGGAAGCCTCCTTCTCCCACTCCCACTCCCCCACTTGTGTTCCCTCTCTCACTGCCAATCTCTCTGTCAAATAAATAAATGAAATCTTAAAAAAAAAAAAAAAGTATGAAACTGGACCACTTTCTTATATTATACACAAAAATAAGTTCAAAATGGATGAAAGACCTAAATAAGAGACAGGAAACCATCAAAATCCTAGAAAAGAGCAGAGGCAGTAATTTCTTTGACATTGGCTGTGGTAACTTTTTCTAGATAGGTCCCCTGAGGCAAAAGAAACAAAAGCAAAAATAAATTATTGGGACATCGTCAAAATAAAAATTTTCTATACAGCAAAGGAAACAGTCAACAAAACTGAAAACCAACCTACAGAATGGGAGAATATTTTTCCAAATGACATATCCAATAAACGGTTAGTATCTAAAATACATAAAGAACTTACACAACTCAACACCCAAAAAACAAATAATCTAATTAAAAATAGGAAGTAGATATGAACAGACATTTCTCCAAAGAAGACATCCAGATGGCCAACAGATACATGAAAAGATGCTCATCATATCAGGGAAATGCAAATCAAAACTAAAATGAGCTATCACCTCACACTTGTCAGAATGGCTAAGATCAAAAACACTGTATGGTGATTAACACAATATAATAAAATAAAATTAAAAAAAAAAAGAAAAAAGAAAAAACACAAGAAACAAGTGTTCACAAGGATGTGGATAAAAAGGAACCCTCTTACACTGTTGGTGGGAATGCAAACTGGTGCAGTCACTCTGGAAAACAGTATGGAGATTCCTCAAGAAGTTAAAAATAGAACTACCCTACCAGCAATCACACTACTGGGTATTTACACAAAGAATACAAAAACACTAATTCTAAGGGATACAAACACCCCTATGTTTATAGCAGCATTATTTATAACAGCCAAGATTTGGAAGCAGCCCAAGCGCACACTGATTGACAAATGGATAAAAAAGATGAAGTATTTAATATGTATATATATATGTGTGTGTGTGTATGTATATACACATATATATACTATTTGCAAATGGTAATATTTCATTCTTACATAATATTACATTCCAGATGTGTGTGTGTATCCATTTGCAACAACATGGATGGAGCTAGAGAGTATTATGCTAACCGAAATAAGTCAGACAGATAAAGACAAATACCATAAGATTTTACTCATACGTGGAATTTAAGAAACAAAACAAACAAGCAAAGGGGGGAGAAAAAGAGGGAGGCAAACCAAGAAACAGACTCTTAACTGTAGAGAACAAACTGATGGCTTGCAGGGGGGAGGTGTGAGAGGAATGGGTGAAATAGGTGATGGGGATTAAGGAGTGCACTTGCAATGGTGAGCACTGGGTGATTTAAATAGAGAAACAAGGAAACAAATAAATAAAATATTTTTTAAACATCTATGGCAGACACTTCAGATTAAAAACCAGCTTTAGGAACTTTAAGAGGAAAGAGGATGGATAAACAGGACCCAAGCATCCTTGCATAATTCATATAAAAAGATACATATATAATAAATATGTGAAGTGATGGATGTGATAATTAACTACATGAGAGGAATCCTTTCATACTTTATATCAAATCATCACAATGTATATTTTCAAGATCTTACAGTTTTGTCAAGTATACCTCAATATAGCTGGGAAAAGTCCACAATATAATTATTGGTTTCTTAAAAGTGCATACTAAAGTCACTCAGCTAAATTATTTCTCTTGTAATATTACTGTGTATGTATCTGTATACTTTTTTTATAATAATTTTTATTTTGTTGTGTTAGTCACCATATAGTACATCCCCAGTTTTTGATGTAGTGTTTCATGACTCACTGTTTGCATATAATACCCAGTGCACCATGCAATATGTGCCCTTAATACCCATCACTGGCCTATCCCAA